>NW_026887359.1:0-8788 GCF_032173495.1 Musca vetustissima
TCCCTACAAGGCGTGGATTTTTTAAAGAATATTTTTTGTAGGTCCCTACAAGGCGTGGATTTATTAAAGAAGAATTTTTGTAGGTCCCTACAAGGCGTGGATTTATTAAAGAAGAATTTTTGTAGGTCCCTACAAGGCGTGGATTTATTAAAGAAGACTTTTTGTAGCATCCCTACAAGGCGTGGATTTTATTAAAGAAGACTTTTTGTAGGTCCCTACAAGGCGTGGATTTATTAAAGAAGAAATTTTGTAGGTCCCTACAAGGCGTGGATTTATTAAAGAAGAAATTTTGTAGGTCCCTACAAGGCGTGGATTTATTAAAGAAGAAATTTTGTAGGTCCCTACAAGGCGTGGATTTATTAAAGAAGACTTTTTGTAGGTCCCTACAAGGCGTGGATTTTTTAAAGAATATTTTTTAGCATCCCTACAAGGCGTGGATTTTTTAAAGAAGAAGAGGCGTGGATTTTTTAAAGAATATTTTTTGTAGGTCCCTACAAGGCGTGGATTTATTAAAGAATAGGTCCCTTTTTTGAGTAGGTCCCTACAAGGCGTGGATTTTTTAAAGGATTTTTTAGCATCCCTACAAGGCGTGGATTTTATTAAAGAATATTTTTTGTAGGTCCCTACAAGGCGTGGATTTATTAAAGAAGACTTTTTGTAGGTCCCTACAAGGCGTGGATTTATTAAAGAAGACTTTTTGTAGGTCCCTACAAGGCGTGGATTTATTAAAGAAGAATTTTTGTAGGTCCCTACAAGGCGTGGATTTATTAAAGAAGAATTTTTGTAGGTCCCTACAAGGCGTGGATTTATTAAAGAAGAATTTTTGTAGGTCCCTACAAGGCGTGGATTTATTAAAGAAGAATTTTTTTTACAAGGCGTGGAATTAAAGAAGATTTTTTGTAGTCCCTACAAGGCGTGGATTTATTAAAGAATATTTTTCAAGGAGTCGACCGCAAGGCGTGGATTTATTAAAGGATTTTTTAGGTCCCTACAAGGCGTGGATTTATTAAAGAAGATTTTTTCAAGGCCCAAAACAAGGCGTGGATTTATTAAAGAAGATATTTTCAACGGGCTCATCTTACGCGTGGTTTTTTCATAGCTGTTTTCTTCAGAGGGGTCATCTAAGGCGTGGATTTATTAAAGAAGATTTTTTCAAGGGTTCAAACAAGGCGTGGATTTATTAAAGAAGATTTTTTCAAGGGTTCAAACAAGGCGTGGATTTATTAAAGAAGACTTTTTCAGGGATCATCCAAGGCGTGGATTTATTAAAGAAGATTTTTTCAGGGATCATCCAAGGCGTGGATTTATTAAAGAAGATTTTTTCAGGGATCATCCAAGGCGTGGATTTATTAAAGAAGACTTTTTGTAGGTCCCTACAAGGCGTGGATTTATTAAAGAAGAATTTTTGTAGGTCCCTACAAGGCGTGGATTTATTAAAGAAGACTTTTTGTAGGTCCCTACAAGGCGTGGATTTATTAAAGAAGACTTTTTGTAGGTCCCTACAAGGCGTGGATTTATTAAAGAAGAAATTTTGTAGGTCCCTACAAGGCGTGGATTTATTAAAGAAGACTTTTTGTAGGTCCCTACAAGGCGTGGATTTATTAAAGAAGACTTTTTGTAGGTCCCTACAAGGCGTGGATTTATTAAAGAAGATTTTTTGTAGGTCCCTACAAGGCGTGGATTTATTAAAGAATACTTTTTGCATCCCTACAAGGCGTGGATTTTTTAAAGAAGTATTTTTTGTAGTCCCTACAAGGCAAGTTTTTTAAGTGTATAACAAATACTTATAATTATTGAATTCCCTAAAGGCGTGGATTAACAAAATTTTACATTTTTTTGCTTTTAGCATCCCTAAAGGCGTTTAAAGTAGCTAATTGAACACATTTAACCATATTGACCTCTGGGCACTTTACAGCTTGTGGCTTTTGTTTTTTTTTCTCTCTCAGTTGGTTTCTTCATCTTCTTCTTGTTTCGGACGTTTAGCAGTTCATCGCCACCACTGCTACTCATCCAGCCCATTCCTCTCAATACGGTTTAATATGTCTGCTGGTAAGGGTGAGGGAGGAGAAAAAAGTTTTTTTGGGGGGAGATTTCAATATGTGTGAGCTCTTCTCTTATGTTCTAGAAGTGATGCATCTTGTTTTTAGGGTCCCATACGAGGCAAGAACACTTATGGACATGAAGACCATGAACAGTGAATTCATGCGCGTCCTGTTCCAATTTGGCAGAACAGCGGACGCTGGTCCATTGTGTAAAGCAGAAGAGAAGTGCAAAAAAAAAACGATTAAAAACTTTTTCCCACTGGCTAACTTTTTTCCGAACCGCAGTGGATAAAACATTGGCTGGATTTTATTTGTTTTGGATTTTCTTAGTTTTTGGGAAGAGTGGGAAAAGTTAAACGCTTTGGGCTCTCTACTTTGTTTGCAAATACATTAGGGATATATTTTAGATGGGGTACAAGTATGTTGTACATGGTGTTTGGGAATTAGTTGTTTAAGATAAAGTACTGCTAAAAATTTATTTAAAAAAATAAAATAAATCAACGACTAAGGAAGACTTTGAATGGTGTCGTATAATGTATGTCGTTAGTTATACGCACCGATGTACCCTGTTATATGTTTCATATATGATATGTAGGGACCTACAAAAAGTCTTCTTTAATAAATCCACGCCTTTTAGGGACTGGCAAAAAGTCTTCTTTAATAAATCCACGCCTTTTAGGGACTGGCAAAAAGTCTTCTTTAATAAATCCACGCCTTTTAGGGACTGGCAAAAAGTCTTCTTTAATAAATCCACGCCTTTTAGGGACTGGCAAAAAGTCTTCTTTAATAAATCCACGCCTTTTAGGGACTGGCAAAAAGTCTAGGGACTGGCAAAAAGTCTTAATAAATCCACGCCTTTTAGGGACTGGCAAAAAGTCTTCTTTAATAAATCCACGCCTTTTAGGGACTGGCAAAAAGTCTTCTTTAATAAATCCACGCCTTTTAGGGGCTGGCAAAAAGTCTTCTTTAATAAATCCACGCCTTGTAGGGACCTACAAAAAGTCTTCTTTAATAAATCCACGCCTTGTAGGGACTGGCAAAAAGTCTTCTTTAATAAATCCACGCCTTGTAGGGACTGGAAAAAAGTCTTCTTTAATAAATCCACGCCTTGTAGGGACTGGCAAAAAGTCTTCTTTAATAAATCCACGCCTTGTAGGGACTGGAAAAAAGTCTTCTTTAATAAATCCACGCCTTGTAGGGACCTACAAAAAGTCTTCTTTAATAAATCCACGCCTTGTAGGGACTGGCAAAAAGTCTTCTTTAATAAATCCACGCCTTGTAGGGACTGGCAAAAAGTCTTCTTTAATAAATCCACGCCTTGTAGGGACCTACAAAAAGTCTTCTTTAATAAATCCACGCCTTGTAGGGACCTACAAAAAGTCTTCTTTAATAAATCCACGCCTTGTAGGGACCTACAAAAAGTCTTCTTTAATAAATCCACGCCTTGTAGGGACCTACAAAAAGTCTTCTTTAATAAATCCACGCCTTGTAGGGACTGGCAAAAAGTCTTCTTTAATAAATCCACGACTTGTAGGGATCTACAAAAAGTCTTCTTTAATAAATCCACGCCTTGTAGGGATCTACAAAAAGTCTTCTTTAATAAATCCACGCCTTGTAGGGATTTAAATCCATCCACGCCTTGTAGGGATCTACAAAAAGTCTTCTTTAATAAATCCACGCCTTGTAGGGACGGGCAAAAAGTCTTGTTTAATAAATCCAGGCCTTGTGGGACCTACAAAATGTCTTCTTTAATAAATCATCATCCACGCCTTGTAGGGACCTACAAAAGTCTTCTTTAATAAATCCACGTCTTGCAGGGACCTTCAAAAGTCTTCTTCCCCTCCTTGATAAAATATTCTTTAAGCAAACCTTTTTTAAATTGTTTGCCTTTATTTTGTTCCCTGTCGTAAAGGAAGATTTTGCCATGGTTAAAAAAAAACTATTTGGAAAATATATTAACTCAGATTTTCATAGACATGAAATAAGTTTTAAGAAAACAAGAACTTGAGGTTTAATATCTTCAACACAATATGAAGAATATTATGAACCTCGGCACCAGCAACAGACTTTCGAACGGAGCATCTGGCTGGAACACACATGTGCCAAGGAGCACATATTTTTGCAGTTGTCTGACTTTAGAAACTATCTTTTTCTGCTTCTCCTCCTTTTTTGTTGGTGAGGTAATGCGGCAAAATACACAGCACTCATCTCAGATCATAAACAGAGGTCTTTTTGGTCGACATAAGAGTGGAGGGACGCAGAATACACTGGGGGAATATTTTTCAAATATCTGCAAAAGGATGGTAATTTTAATAGGAGAAAGAGGTTTTCAAGATATAGGCCAACAATGGTAAGGGGTTTCCAAAAATTTCCTCTATTTCAAAATCAATTATGTTTTTAATTTAACGAGTTTTATCCATAATTCAAAAATCGCACCCACTGTCCCAGGGTACCTCATTTTCCTGCTAGTTCGCATGTGTATATGTGAGTTTATCATAGATCATAAATAAATATGATGAAGTGGAATGCTAAATTCAACTTGAGCTGTGTTGTCCTATTATTATTACCACATATACACAATGCCATAAACACACATAGCCAGGCACACATAGCTAGACACACACATCCAACAACTCTCACTTTGGCACACACACATTGAACAGGAACGAAAACACTTCCAACTGCTGTTAAAGTTTTGTGGCAATGACAACCATATTGTTGTTGGCCCCCGGTTTGAAGAAGATGAAATGAAGTGTTTTCCTAGCCAGTAGTGGTGGTGGTGTTGGTAATGCAACAAATGTTACCGCATCTGATGATGATGATACCTTCACATTTATGTTGGTTAGACGGTAGGTCGGACTTTCGGTAGGTTGTTCGTTGGTTGGTTGTTGGTTGCATGCCTGATTTCTTTGGTGTTTTTGTGTAGTTCGTTTACTTCCCAGTTAACGCTAAGTTACTTTCATTGCAGTGTAAATAAATCTTCCAGGATTTTTTTCTCCTTCATATTCTCAGGAATATTATGAAAACAAACACAATTGCAACTGATGTGAAGGGTAAAAAGGATTTTTTCTGCTTTTTTAAATTAGATGGGTGGGGAAAGAGTTTTTGAGGTTTTTAAGATGGTTGTAATTGGACAGGACATAATAAGGAATAGAAGATGGCATATCATGAAATTCATATAGAAGACTATATAGTGACCAAGAAATGAGAACGCCATGATCACATAGGATAGTATATCGATATTGACCAGGGCATAGTAACGTCCAAGGATAGCGGGGTATTTAGAAAGTTCAGATTGAATATTGAATTATTTAAAGAGTATCATATAAAATATGACAAACGGTTCCAACATCTCGACGCATGGAGCATAGACTACGTAAAGATTGAGGAACTTTATGATAACTTCGATGATTCAATGAGGCAGTACAAATTATGATAAATTCGTCCTTCTTAATTTCTATACCCAAAGACCAAAACAAATTTATAATAATGTGCTAACCAACACTTACGAGCATTTATATTGAAGAGGAAGCTGAATATGCGAAGAATCACTTTCTGAGTCAATTTATGCATGTCCGTCTATCTATTTTTGTGAGCAATGTAACATCGAAATTGGATGAAATTTGAAGTTGGAGAAAATCGTTTCAGATTTATATATAGCTCCCATATACATATATTCGTCCGATTTGGTGTAAATGGTTAACCAAAGCAACTATATTTCTTTTGTTTTTATTAATTTCTCTTTCGAGATGATATGTTTACTTGATAAGTTGTATTTATGTCAAATATTGTTGCGAAATTTTATCTACGAATTAAATTCAATAGTGTCAAGGTTCGGACATTCCTTTTCAGAGCAGATCATTCCTTTTCAGAGCAGATTTTTCTTGTAGTGACAGACTTTTTTCCCTACAGACTACATTATTTTTTCATCAATGGTATACAACAGGATATTGTGCAACCTTAGGAAAATAAGGAGGTGGCTTTGACCGCTAAAGCGCCGGACATTTCTTTTGATTTACACGAAATTGCATTAGAATGTATCTAGAATGATGTGGGCTAAATTTCGTGTAAGTCGGTTCCAAATTTAGATATAGCTCCTATATATACGTTCGTCCCATTTTTTAAAGGGACACTAAACTCCCAAGGTGACGTTGGGGATGATAGACACCAAGCAACGGCTCTGATTGACTTTAATCTGGCAAAGCCCAGGTTTATCTTGGCCCCTCTTTTATCTCAATTGTGGACACTGACCTCCCCGCGGTGTCACCTGGGGTAGCTTCTTTCATCATCCGTTGAAATATGGAGCTGATATGTGCCGCGAGTTCACCCATAAGAAAATGGGTTGGGGAGTCTGGTTAGTTGCCCACACTCAGCAAACCTCCCCTACTACGACCTCCGCAAACGTATAAAGGACCACTATATTCACTTGGAATGTGCGCGAACATACACAGTTTTCGCTTTGGCGGATGTACTCAAGTAGTACAAAGCTGATATTATTGCCTTTCCGGAAATGCAATGGAAAGGGACCGGCGTACGTAAATCAGATGATTACGCACTGTAATATAGCAGTCATGAAACGAGACATGCGGATTTTTGGTTAACATGAGAATAAAAGATCTCGTCTCCAGATTCATTCCAGTAGATGAGCGAATTGCTATAATTCGTAAAAGGCAAAGTTGTTCTACATCAGTCTTATTTGCGAACATACTCCTACGGAAGACAAAGATGAACAGACCAAAGACATATTTTACGAGCGCCTAGAAACGAGCATATGAGCGCTGCCCTGGCCATGACATTGGAATTCTGCTAGGGGATTTTAATGCAAAAATCTGGAACGAGAATGTTTTTGATCCCACCGTTGAAAAATTCAGCCTCCATGAAGTAACATTTGACAATGGCATGAGGTTGGTTTAATTCGCGGCAGCCAAACAAAATGGTAGCTAACAGCACCAGATTCAAGCATTTCGATATACCCAAGGCCACCTGAATTTCTCCCGATCAAGCAACACGCAATGCGAAAGCCAAATCCATGAAAAGATCCGATACATTCCACCTATTCGTCGACTACAAAGCCGCATTCGACAGCCCAATCCGTTCAGAGGTGTTTAAAGCCATGCCTGCGTTTGCCGAAAAGGACCTCTCAGAGCCCTTCAATACCGGACGGGGATTCAAACAAGGTGACAATTTGTCGTGTGACTTCTTTAACATACAGCTGGGAAAAGTCATACGAGATGCACATGTGAACAGAAATGGTCCTTCTCGCCAGACTAAAGTCGCACTCTACAAGACGCTGATATTACCCGTGCTGTTGTGTGGATCTGGTATATATCCATATACCAATTTTCGGACATCGATATAGTCAGACGGATCGAGCTGCAGCGACTACATTGTGAGAATGGATGAAGATGCCCCAGCTCAAAAGGCATATAAGCGAGTCATGAAGGAGAATTCCACGAATCCGATGGAAAGATCAAGTAGAAGACAACATCTCGGAAAATGGTCTTTCAAATTGAATGAGCTGCGCACAAGAACGATGCGCCTGGAAATCCTTTTTAAGCTCGGATAATGGAACAACCGTTCTGTCATAAGCCAGCTAAGTAAGTACAAATGTTACGAAGTAGTACCAACTTTATAACATTTTGATACTTTTCGGATGTCCACAAAAATCCTTTCCTACATCTATTCTACACTCCATCAGTGACCCTCAATCCAAATTTGAGAGTTCTAGCTGCATCGGTTCGTCAAATACAAATATGCCATTCTAGTACGAATTTCCAAAAACCCAGCCTTATCTCACAACTTTGGACCAAGAGTGACACTCACTCCAAATTTCAATATTTTGGCTTCAGCCGTATCGTCGGGGCGTTGATGAATAGTTAAGTCAGTATACATATATAGGCCTTGAAAAATATTCTGTAATAAATCCACGATTTGTTTGGTCCCACGCTTATGTTAGTCATTGAAAAATATTCTTTAAAAAATCCATGCCTTTGTTGATGCTTGAAAAAAATGTTCTAAAAAATCATGATTTCAAGAATTGATTCAGTTTCTAACATCAACCTCAACTCCATTTGCTATTACCACCATCCAATGCTAAACCACCATTCAATTAGCAAAATTGTTGTCGTATCCTTTGTTTCCAAATAGCAAAGCCAAAATTTGTATTGGTCTTTTGTCACGAAATTTTTGAACAAAGCAACAAAAATGTTGAATGCCACCCGTGCTGCTGCTGCTGTGGCCATTGTTGTGGCATGAATAATTAAACAACTAAATAAATATTTGGCTGAAGTCGACAAGAAACTAACTACAACTACAAAAGCGAATGAGCACGTCGAAAGAGACAAACAAAGTGATAAGCTGAGAATAGGCTTTAAACATTAATTAGACTAATTTTTTGTTGAAGGGGTCCATTAGGGTAAGGAGGGGAAGGTAAAGACGAAGAGAACAGAAAAGAACCTCCAAAACAAATTTCGAGAATGTGAAACAAAAAACCACAACACAAAGACAGAAGACAAACGAATGATGATACAAAAGGACACTAATCGTGTAGGAAATATTTTACTCACACAAACACACGTACATACACATATTCTGGCATTCATGCATCTCCTACACAATTGTATCTCGATCAAATTTACCAGAACACACACAAGTTTTTTTTTTTTGTGGAGCTCAGAGAAAAAACGACGAAAAACTTCCCGTGTGCAAAACCAGAAGCCAAAAGAAGGATAAAATCGTAAGGACAT
>NW_026887360.1:0-8512 GCF_032173495.1 Musca vetustissima
TGGAAACATTTAAGCAGTATTTTCCCTCGAAGTGTCTGTAATTTGGCATGCTATGCAAAACTTTTTCGCCGGCGATTTTCGATATGGGTCTAATGTTTTGAGATAACCTCCATACAAACATCCTGCCACATTTTTGGTAATTCGATAAGGTTTTAGCTGCATGTTCTCATTGAAGTGATTGCACTATGGCTTTCCAGATTCCTGCGGAATAAAAAATATAGATCCGTGGTTTTAAATACTCCCCATAGAAAGGTTCCGCTTCAGTCAAAGCGAATATAATGTAATACCTTTAATTTGGATTTGAAATTTCTAAGAGGATATACAGCATACCAACAGATAATTTAGTACAGGTCCAGGTCGATTTAAGGAATTTGGAATGCACACCAAATGGTGGAGTGTATTTTTTTTTAAGTTTATACCAGGATCAGGCAGAGAGCCGTTTTTAACGCTCTTTTTCACAGAAATTACTCTCAAAGAGAAACCCCGTTTCTTATTCAAATTTATTCTTTTTTTTGTTCCTTTCTGCAGACCCGCTGAAATTCCGGTTTTCAATCTCACCCTGGGCGAGGATCAAAAAACCACCAGTCGATGGGTGGTGGAAAAATCCATGGAATTCAATAATGAATATCCGTTGACCATGCCACTGTGGTATCCCAATTGTAACCTGACAATGAACAGATATTATCATTGGTTCAGTGTCATATTGTTTATGTGGCTGCCGGCGCTGTTAGTGGATTGTCTGCTGACTCTGTGTGGTCAGAAGAGATTGTAAGTGGAATTTAATAATTTTTTTTAATTTAATTTTGAAAATATATATTTGCAATAAAAAAACTATTTTTTCCAGCTTATTGCGTGCCCACAAACGTCTAATGGCCGGTTTGAAAGTTTTGCAATTTTTCACCACCAAAGCATGGAATTTTCAAAATCCCAAATATATTGAGCTATGCGAATCGTTGACACCCGAAGAAAAGGCAATGTACGTATAGAGAGTTTCATATTTAATTTGAATGAAAAAAAAAAATGTTTTGTTTAGCTTCCCCACTCCGCTACAATTCGACAAGGATGAATATATGTTCAATTGCTGTATTGGCGCCCGACAATATGTCTGCAAGGAGCCCATGAGTAATGTACCCCGGGCCAAGGTTATCTATAGAATGTAAGTGGACATTTCTCTCTCTCCCTCTCTTTCTCTCTCTCTCTCTCTTTGATTTTAAAATAAATCCCCTTTGTTTTTTATTCCTTTTAGCATGTACATTTTGGATCGTGTCTGCAAAATTCTAATCTGCAGTTGGTTCTTTTATTGGCTATCTATGAAGTTGGGCGTTGTCGATTATTTGTGTTACATTAATCCGTTACATCTGTTGACACCGGTAAAACAATAGGATTTCAATTTTTTTTTAAATTTATTTAAGTTAGTTTTTCGAAAATATTTAGTTTAATTTTTATTAATTATAAGAATGTTGTAATATTTAAGCAATCAACAATAATAAATGTTATATTTTGAAATAAAATAAAATAAAAAGAATTTAAAAGAAATATCGATAAGAAACGTCGTTATGTTCGACGCAACCCTCCGCCGGAGGTGGATATTTAAATTCACCTAAAATAGATCGGAACTTTCATATGCGAGCTAAATTGATGCCAAGAAGAGCGTAATAACACACTACAATTAGGATAAAATACGGGACAATAATAGGCAATAATTTGAAACTTTAGAATCCATAAAAATGAGAATCCATAAAAAATGAGAATCCATAAACAATGAGAATCCATAAAAATCCCCCAAAATACCGAAATTTGGGTGGTATTCTATTCATGTGAATCTTGAGGATTCCATTCAAGTGACATTCTGGTTGTGGTAAATACATTTTTCTTAAGGTAAGGCGAACCCATCTCCATAATTACTTACCTACTTAGCTAGCTTGTGACAAAACGTTTGTTCCATAAGCCGAGCATCGGTCTTGCGCGCAGCTCATCCAATTTCAAAGACCATATTCCGAGATGTTGCCGTCGACTTGATCTTTCCATCGCATTCGTGGCCTACCCCTTCTTTTTTTGAGTTGGGGCATCCTCATCCATTGGCACGACATGACCTAGCCAACGTAGTAGCTGCAGCTCGATACGTTTTAAAATTCCGATGTAAGAGAATAGATGGTACAGCTCATGGTTCATTCGACGGCGATATTCACCGTCAACGCAGATCGGCCCATTGATCTTCCGGGGAAATCAAACTCTCTCAAACACTTCAAGAGCTGTCTCATCTGCTTGCGCAAGTACCCATGCTTCAGATCCATACAACAGCACGGGTAGTATCAGGGTCCTGTAGAGTGTTAGTTTGGTGTGGCGAGAGGTGGACTTGCTTTTGAGATGTTTACTCAGGCCAGTACTATTCTTCTCCGAATTTCAAAACTGATATCATTAGTTTTATTTATGGCGGAACCAAGGTATATAAGATCGATGACTACATCGAAGCTGTAGTATTCAAGTTCCACAGTTGATCCGAGTCTACTGGACATTCAGCTTTGTCTTCTCGCCATTTACTGCCTGGCCGACTTTGTCAGACTCCTTCTCAATTCGTTCAAAGGTGGCTGTTACCGCTCACAATGTTCGAACCATTACGTCGATGAGGCGAGTAACATGTGCTGTTTGGTGTACAGAGTGTCATTTCTGTTCACATTTGCATCTTAAATGACCTTTTTCAGAAGGATGTTGAATAGGTCACTCGACAAACTGTCTCCTTGTCTGAATCGTCGTTCGGCATAAAAGGGCTCCGAGAAGTCTTTTCCGACTTTAACTGTTGACCTTGTGCCAGTTGAAGTTATCCAACATAACCGAATTAATTTTGCAGGAATGCCGAACGCAGACATGACTTTAAACACCTTTGAGCGGATTGGGCTGTCGATGCGGATTTATAGTCAACGAATAGGTTCAATGTGTCGATGAGTTTTTCGTGGGTCTTTTCCAGGATTTGGCGCAGAGTGAAAATCTGGTCTATGGTGGGTTTGCCAGACCTGAAGACGCATTGGCATGGTCCAATAATGCCATTGACTATTGGCTTCACAGTACAAAACTAGATAGCACTTTATATGCGATGGGAAGGAGACTAATTCCTCTGTAGTTGGCACATATCGCCTTGTCTCCTTTTTTGTGCACGGGCCATAGGATGATGAGGTTCCAATCATTGGTCATGTATTCCTCTAGTCAAATTGTATTAATCAGCTGGTGCACGCTCCTGACCACCGGTCTTGAATAGTTCGGCTGATAATTCGTCGGCACCTGGTGCTTTATTATTCTTCAGCCGATTAATTACTAGGTGGTCTACACTCTATACCGACATCTCCTATTGGTTCTGGAGTATCTTCTTCACCGCCACTATTTGATACCAGAAGCTTTTCAAAATACTCCTTCCAGATACCCAACACGCTGTATCGTTTTTCACATCAGTAGCATTACGACACTCCTGATCGTATCATAGGTTTCCTGATGGTGGTCTTTGGTACCCAAGTGTTGCTTTTGCTGCAGTTTGTAGGGAGTGGGCAATACTTTGCCATTGTGCTTCTATAATATTATCGGGTCAACTAGTGCTTTCGTCAAGCAGGTGGGTAAGTTAACCAGAGGAGGCTTCTGCTATCTGTTGTGTTTGCAGCTTTTCGACATCGAGTTTCCGAGTTCCATTAGATCGCACCTTTGCTACTACATTAAGACGGTTGCTAAGCTTGGCTGTCACAAGGGAATGGTCCTAATCGATATTAGCTCCTAGGATCAATCGAACGTCTACAACACTTGATATATGCCTTCCTTCTATCACAACATGATCAATTTGAAATCCACGTGGCCTTGTGTATATCGATATGCTTGAATCTGGTGCTGCTAACTACCATGTTTTTATTAGCTGCAGCGAAGTCTATCAACCTCATACCGTTGTCGGATGTTTCTCACGTTAAATCTGATTTAGTATGGGTTCCTGGTTTGTTAGGATCCAGAACTCATGCTGTTAGGCTGCAATATTCTACATTTTGATCCTGAGGCATCTATACTAATAAACGAGCAAAGTGGTTGGCTGATTTAAAGATTAATTAACGCCCAGATTGATAGGTTAGAAAATCGAACTGTTAGTATCCGAAAAGTACAAAATTTGGTACAATTTCGTAGCATGTAGACGAATAGAGAGCTAAAAACTTGAAATTAATAGCTTGAAGTAATAGCTTTATCAAATTTTCTTTGATTCTGACCCACTCCACATAGTTCATCTTCCTATAAAGACATGTGTAAATCCAATACGAAGCTTTTTGATTATCCGATTTGTCCGCAATTTCGTACAAAATCAATATTTTTAACAAATTTAGATCATATCCGCAGATGTAGTCTATCGATCCACTCCTTCTGGTAACTCCCCAAAAAGTTTAGAACTTAAAAAATTAAATCTAATAGATCGCGAAAATGTACATCCTCCACAAATTCTCAACATCTCGTAATTTCCTGATAGCACCAATAAATTTCAAAAATAATTCAAAAGTTAGCCGCATAGCTTTATTCCATTATATGAGACAAATTGGCTTACATCCGTAAAAATTGTTATACAACATTCAATAATGTCAAATCGTTGGGTCTGCGGGGATGTGGAATGTACCTTCATATATAAATATATTTCATTACGTAACTAAAAACCAGTGTGTAATTATTAAAAATTTTGAATATATTTAGGTATTAAATTTTAAATGAGTGAAATTGGCTCACTCCGTAAATCTAGTGTTAAATTAATATTTATGCTAAGAACAAGAAGAAATGATGACAAATGTTGTCTTTCTTTATACTTTTTGTCCTTACTTTACGTATCTAAGTGTAATTAAAGAAAAAAAATTCTTCGACTTCTGGTTTATCTATTCCCGGAAATGCCTATAGGGTATTGAACAGGGTTATTCCTCCCCTTTTGTTATAACCATCATTTTAGCATAACTTCACAACAATAAGTTGAAGTTGAAGGCAGTCTTTCTGATGTTATATGATGTCGAAGTAACTCAGCTGCAGATCAGTCGTCACCTTTTACAATTTCCGCCGGTAAAACATTTTATCCTGGTGTTTTGTTACTTTTTAGTTGTGCTTTTATTTCAATCAAGCCGGGAGGATTGCACGCTATAATCGACATATTTTCCATTATACATTATTATATTAAAAGAGGGGCAACAGATTCTTATCGTTCAATCAGTGAATTGTTCGGCCCTACCCTTGTTATGCCACACAATGGGTCTCATGCATAAAACGTGAGTTTGAGCTCGGACTCGAATTTTTGAGTAAAAGGAGCTTGTCGTATGCATAATAAAATTTGATGTATTTGCTTTTACTCACTGTTCACGTTTGATCTCTTCTTGCTCAGTTTGAACATAGAAATTGAAGTTGGATGAGGTTGTTCTCATTTTCTTATGCATAAAAACAGGTCTTGCTTAACTTTTGTGGAGCACGCCTTTTAGTTGACTCACGTACACTAAAAGCAAATCATGGCTTAATATTTTGTATCACAAATAAATAAAAAAAAAACCAGTGAGCGGAGCAGTATAGTCGGACGGGGCCGACCATATAATACCCTACACAACTTCCACGAAAATCTAACTTTGCCTTATTTGCATCCTCTTGAAACCTGACTAAAAGTCAACATATATTACTAATATTCAGTAGACGAGGGCTATATTTGTCCAGATTCTCTTTACCGTGGGTTATGTAGTGTGTTGGGCTTTCAATTGTGGAATATAGATCGACTCAAAAAAAACATAAAATTTTAAATTTTCGGTCCACTTCATCCCAAAATTATCATCTGATCATCACCGAAAGTTATAGGTGTTGTCCTTGACCATAACTGGAATCTCATGGAAATTTTCAAAGCGATCAGCGCTATATTTCCGCCCTCTAGTGTGGTTTTGGGAAACTAAATAATGTCTGAATACGTAAGCACCTGTAAATATTTAAGTGTAGCTCCTACATCTGAGTACATACGACCATTTAATTGGTATCAATTTAAAGGTCTAGGTCCTTCAGGGACAAATATATACACCATATAATACAAATTTTGTCATTTTTCACACAAAAGTCAGGGTCCATTCTACATGCAAAATTTCGTGAGGATTGGTCCATAACAGTGGCCTGTATCGTGTTTACAAATTATAATGGACCAACGGACAGACGGACGGACACACATGTCTAGATCGACTCAGCTAGTCGAGATATGACGATCGGTATACTTAAAGGTGGGTCTAGGACCAATATTTCGCGGCGTTACAAACTTTTGGGGCTGCACAAAGCTATAATACCCTGACAACATAGCGTATAAAAATATGAACAAAGAAATTTAGCAAGTGAGGATAAAAAATGATACATGTTTGTAATCTTAATTATTAATATTTTTTATATAATTAGTAATAAAATGATAAATACATAGATTTGATGTTAGCAGCATTTGCTGGTTAGAGAATAATTTTTGGAGGAGTCAGACGAAAGACGTGGTGCTTCCCTAAGCAACATTGATATAATTCGACTCTATTGGAGTTTCTGTGCAGATCCTGGATTCCAAAATGGTATGGCCCCAGATAATGGAGTACATCAATCAACTGTGTCGCGAACAATTGCGGATGATGCAAAACGTATATCTACCAAGGCAAGCGAGTGGATAAAATTCCCGAAAGATGCAGATCAATTAAAGGATGATCAAATGAAATGGTCCAAAGATGATGATGATGATGAAATGTTTGCTTTATATCTTTGACACATATTTCAATTGTTTCTTTTTTCTTATTTTTATACCCTTCACCACACTGTGGTACAGAGTATTATGTATGTGTGCATATGTTTGGAACAGGCAGAAGGAAAGGAATCGAGATAGACCCATGGTTCCTTTTGAGAATATGCATAGAATCACATTCTGAGTCGATTTATGCATGTCCGTCCGTCCGTCTGTTGATGTTAAATTGTAAACAAAGTACAGGTCGCATTTATAATCCGATTGGGATGAAATTTGGCACAAGTCACTTATTTGACCCAAGGACGAACTCTATTGAAATTGGAGAAAATCGGTTCAGATTTAGATATAGCTCCCATATATAGCTTCGTCCGATTTAAGGTAAATGGGGCACCAAAGTCCCTCTATATCTTTCGATTTGCATGAAATTTGGCACAGCGTACTTAATTAAGTCTGGAATTATGTCTGCCAAATTTCATGAAAATCGGCCCAGATTTATATATAGCTCCCATATATAGTTTCGTCCGATTTCATGTAAATGGTGCACCAAAGTCCCTATATATCTTTCCATTTGCACGAAATATGGCATGACGTATTGAATTGAGCGTAGTGCGATGTGTGCCAAGTTTCGGGAAAATCGGTTCAGATCTATATATTTTTTTGTCCGATTTAATTTAAATAATATGCCAAAGTTCTTATGTTGCATAGCGTACTGAATTTAGTCCAGAATTTTGTGTGCCAAGTTTCGTAAAATTCGGTTGGGATTTAGATATAGCTGATATGAAGTAATTGACGCACCAAGAAACCATCATATGACTGATAGGAACTAAACGTACCGAAATTAGTATAACTTAACATTTGAAAAGTTTCGTTGAAATCGTTTCATATTTGGGTATAGCTTCTATATATAATTTCGTCCGATTTTAAGTAAATTGTACATCAAACTCCTCATGTTTGTCAGATCGACATCAAATTTTGCACAACGTACAAAATTGAGCCTAGAATAACGTAGTTACGTTTTCTAGAAGTACAGACATAGCCCAACGGATGACCTATTGATATTTGTTTGAAGTCGATTTTCATACTTTTGTCCCAAACGAATGACATGTTTATGGATAGATCTAGTCCGATTCACATTTGATAAATATCACATATTTTATTTCATCCAATTTCATGTTAACAATGCTATTTAAAATACCCATAGTGGTGAAGGGTGTCCTATAGTCGGCCCCGTCCGACTTTACTGCTTTCCTTACTGGTATGTTTATGTCCTTTATTACACGAATCACAGTAGAAAGGGAACAAGATGAAAGAAAGAACCGGGCCAACCTATTAAGAACTAATTGACTCCCGATTCGTTTTTCTCCCTATTTACGTTGACCACAAGTTTTTAATCCTTTTACTAATATATTCAGTTAATTTTCAAATGGAACCGATACCTTAAAGCAATTATATTATTTAAGTCGTCTTGAAATGCATAAAATAGTTGTACGATAATTCGTTTCTCTAGAGAAATCAGAAATGTTGATACAACAGTCCAGTTGTAACTATGTGACTTGTAGTGCCTAAAAGTATGCAACGCTATTGAACGTTATCTTACTCTAGTAAAGTCTCACACTAGTCGTTATCGATAATGCCTGTGTATAAGCAATGATAATATCGTGCCCGAATATGGAATATGCCTGAAAACGAGCAGTAAAGTATATGGGTTGAAATACAGAATAGATAACAGTTTTAACTTCGTTGTGTAAATAGTCTATTTACCAAAGTAAAATTATATATTCC
>NW_026887361.1:0-8738 GCF_032173495.1 Musca vetustissima
CTTTGGGTATATTGCGCATTTGTATCCATACATTTGCATGTCAATGTTCCCTCGAAGAAACATAAACATGCCTTTCTGCAACCTGTGAAAATTGTAATAAATAATAAATTGTAATAATAAAATTGTACCATAGAACAAATTTATGGAAAACGTTTTATAGCAAAATTGATACACGCTATTTGGTACACCGCACTGTTAAAAATTTAATTTCAATCAGACAACCGTTCGAAATATATATGGAAGCTATGGCTACATCTGCACCAATTTCAACAAAACGCAATAAGGTCATTCAAGTCTCAATTTGATACATTGTTCAAAATTTAGTGTTTATCGGACATTTATGTAAAATCGGACTAATATATATGAATATGTGAGAGCTATATAGAAATCTGAACCGATCCTAAACTTACCGCACATCATTCTAAACACAATACAGTACGCTATGACAAACATCGTGTAAATCCAAGAACATGTATGGACTTTGTTGCACCATTTACATAAAATCGGACGAATATATATTTGGGAGCTATATCTAAATCTGAACCGATTTTCACGAAATTTAACACACACCGTTCTAGACTTAATTCAGTACGCTATGCCAAAGGATATATAGGGACTTTGGTGCACTATTTACCTCAAATCGGACGACACTATATATGGGACCTATAACTAAATCTGAACCGATTCTCACGAGACTTACCACCTATCATTCTAGACTCAATTCAGTACGCTATGCCAAATTTCATGGGACGTATATCTAAATCTAAACCGATTTTAACCAAACTTTCTATACTCAATTCAGTACGCTATACCAAATTTCGTGCATATCGAAGGATATATAGGGACTTTGGTGCACCATTTACCTAAAATCGGACGAAAAAATATATGGGAGATCTATCTAAATCTGAACCAATTTTCCCGAAATTTAACACACATCGTTCTAGACTTAATTCAGTACGCTATGCAAATTTCGTGAAAATCGAAAGATATATAGGTACTTTGGTGCACCATTTACCTTAAATCGGACGAAAATATATATAGGAGCTATATCTAAATCTGAACCGATTTTTCCCAGTTTCAATAGGGTTTGTCCTTGGGCGGAACAAGTGACCTGTGCTAAATTTCATCCAATTCGGATTACAAATGCGACCTGTACTTTGTTTACAATTTAACATGGACAGACAGACGGACGGACATGCATAAATCGACTTAGAAAGTGATTCTATGCATATTCTCAAAAGGAACCATGCGTCTATCTCGTTTCCTTTTGCCTGTTACAAACATATGCACAAAGACATAATACCCAGTACCACATTGTGGTGAAGGGTACAAAAACGACTTTCTAATAATATAACATAAAACGTGCCCAAAGCTTTAACATATCAAATATTGGGTGGTACTAATATAAAAGTTGAACCCAACAAGGACCGATATATCCCATTATCTATAGCAAACATACTAGGAGTAGTTACAATGTATGTGCAAAAATTTAAAGCTGTGTCTTCAATCGATATAAAATTTTATTCTGATTAAAAATAAATTGGGTCTCAGGTGAATATTGGTCTTGTGATGGAGGTTATAATGATTTTTTTAAAAAAATACAGATCTCATTATTAACTATTAAAAATTATTTTTCCATAATTTCTTAGAACTTTCATTTAAAACATTTTTAATATTTTTAGCACTGTCTAACAATTGTTATCAAATATTTTGGAACACGGGCTTGGTGAGGTACAAATTTTGCTTGTACAATTTCTACCTCTAAAACAACGGCTTGTCGACCCTGATAGGCGTTGATGTGGGGGTATCAACTTCGTTAACACATGAAACATGTGGGTAAGACCCACTCTGCCCCTCTTTACAGTACTATGTATTATCACGAATTCTGAAAAAAACTGTGGTTCGATGCGAATTACAAGTGCCATAGTTGAGATTGCTGTTACGATCGTTTAACTTACAATTGCGGTGGTTACCGAAGATGCTAAGGCTGGAGCAGGATCACTAGTCGAGGATGATTTATATCTGCTCGAAGGGAATGGACATTTGTAATACCCATCCGCCATAGATGTATTGGACGACATGATCCTGACATTTTCTGAGAAAGACTGAGAAACTTGTTGAGGCGCAAATATAAACAAGGCTCTGTTCTGAAACAATCGGTATGCTGACGGTATGCTTTAGTAGAAATTTTACAAACACCTGATGAAAATACACCTCTTTTATGAGCCCTTAATAGACTCCAATGGAGAGCATACATTGAAAAAAGATTATTTCAAAAATCTGCTGTTAGTAATATTCCACCCAAGATTTAGGACTCACTTTAATCATTTGTAAATGTATTTAAAATCGGATAGTTTTCAATATAAATATTTTTTATTGTCTTCTTTTTGCGTCCTCCTTTCTCCTTACAACAGACACCGAAATATTTCCAAGAACCAGTAAATACTTTGTCCAACACAAATTTGTTTTATTTTCTGGTGAAATTCAATAGAAGTTCCCCCCCAACAAAATGTCATATCAATTAATTACGAAGACTGAACTGCTACGTATGTCTTATATTTCAATTTCCAAAAAGTTCCGTAACATTGTTGCCCACATATATTTATGAGAAGTTCCTACGTTTTCCCTTAAGGTGGGAATTTACTACCTTTTTGGCTCCCTAATACCACTAACAAGGCTATCAATGTTGTCAAATTACACAGCCATCCATCCATGTATTCCGTTAACCCACCATTTATCCACACACACACTGTGACATATTTGTTTCATTCTTGTGTCAGTCAGTGACTAAATGGAATCAGTTTACGTTTTCACATCCTTATCCGTAAAGCGAATAATAAACGTTTCCTTATTTGTCAACCATCATTACTCACGATTTGAACGAAGACAAACTGACGATGAAGAAGTAGAACAAGAGACGAAAGAAAAATAAAACTCGGTGTAAAGCCAAATTTGTTAGAAAGACTTCTCCGATTACCAAAAAAAAGCAAAGAAATAAACGAGAAATTGTCAACCGTGACTGACAATGGAATGATGAGATTCCCAAAAGCCATGGCGAAAATACATTACCCTCGACAATGCTAACTAGACCAAAGAAAGGTTAGCAAAAAAGTAACGCGGGTAAAGTTTTTATTTTTTTGGGAAAAAGTACTTAAGATATGTATTTCTTTTTAACTACAGGGACAGTTTGGGAATAAAGATCCCAAATTTTCAAACTATCATCTTCTGATAATAGGGTGGATAATAAGACAAAACTTTTGTGACTCAGAAATTTGTGAGATTGGAGCTAATGAGGTTTGAAGAATGAATGCGAATTTTCATACCATTCTCTTTGGAAGAGGAAATTCCCATTTTCCAATCCAAAAAGGTTTTATGATAGGAGTGATTATTATTCATTTGAAATATTTCATTTTCCTTTAGTCCATTTATCTGACCTGTTCCTTCGACTTTAATCTCTATATAAAATATCTTTGTGTGTTAGGTTATTTGGTTTTTCACCCGTACGCTTTTTATTTGCAAATATGTACTTACTCACACTCAAGTGCTGTTACAGCGACAATCTCAAGAAATACCAGCAACTAGACAATAAATTAAAATAAACGACAACAACAACAAAAACCACCTAACTATATCTAAAGAGACACGAGACGACGTCAAATGGAAAAGCAACAACGAAACAAAGTAAGCCAATTTCATTTGTTATGCTATTTTTCATTTCCATCAGACAGTCATCCCAAAAGAAAAAAGAAATACAATGGATATACGAAATATTTGCACTGTGGTTTTAAAGCCATTTGTAAAGATATAAAGAAGACCCCTTTGCAGGATCTTCTACTTCAAACGAACCCTTCAAATGATTTTCTATAGACAAAAGATCATTGAGTAATACTTTATTTACACGACATTTGGCAGATGTTAGTTTAGTGTGATGTGTATTAAAGTTATATCTATGTAGATCACACATTTAGTTTGTTTCCTTGGTGATCTCATTTTGATATTCCCATCATATTCGGGGCTACAAAAATTTGCAAAGTTGGAAACACCTAAATGAGATGAGATCTCTCGATTTGGACGAAATTTGGCACAGAGTACTAAATGATGTGTGCAAAGTTTCGTGAAAATCGGTTCAGATTTAGATATAGCTCCCATATATAGTTTTCTCCGATTTTATATAAATTGTGCACAAAAGTCCGTATATATGACTCGATTTGCACGAAATTTGGTACAGGATACTGAATTGAGTCTAGAACGACGTGTGTCAAGTTTCGAGGAAATCGGGTCAGATTTATATATAGCTCCCATATATATTTTCGTCTGATTTAAGGTAAAAGGGGCACCAAAGTCCCTATAGTGTGTCAAGTTTCGAGAAAATCGGGTCAGATTTGGATATAGCTCCCATATATATATTTTCGTCCAATTTAAGGTAAACGGGGCACCAAAGTCCCTATATATCTTGCGATTTGCACGAAATTTGGCATAGGGTACTGAATTAGGTCCAGAATGATGTGTGCTAAGTTTCGTGAATATCGGTTAAGATTTAGATATAGCTCCCATATATAGTTATGTCCGATTTTATGTAAATGGTGCACCAAATTCCCTATATATCTTTCGATTTGCACGAAATTTGGAATAGGATACTGAATTGAGTCTAGAATGAGGTGTGCCAAGTTTCGAGAAAATCGGGTGAGATTTATATATAGCTCCCATATATATTTTCGTCCCATTTTAAGGTAAATGGAGCTCAAAAGTCCCTATATATCTTTCGATTTGCACGAAAGTTGGCACAGGGTACTGAATTAGTTCGACAAGGATGTGTAAATTAATCTCTGCAAGTTTCCTTGAAATTGGTTCAGATTTAGATATAGCATAGCTTACATTTATAATTTCAACCTATTCATGTTGATTGTACACCAAACAATCAAAAGGTGCCTGATTGATATTACATTTTAAACAGTGAAACATACCAAATAGCTTGTGTAAAGTTTCCTTTAAATCTATTTACTAAATTTAGAATAGGATGCGGAATGACATATGTTGGCATTAATGTTAGTCGGTTTACTTTATCGGGAATATCCCCAAAGTGGTGAAGGGTATCATATAGTCGTCCCAGTCCGACTTTACTACATTCCTTACTGGTCTTGGTTCATTTTGTACGAGTTTTTTTCTGACCGGAAATTAGTCGATTAGTCGTATGAAAAATTTCTTAGGTTCAAAATTGTTTTAATTATATATAGAAAAGGATTAAATTAAGTGGATTCGACATGACATCAGACGAAATTAAATATTTGATCTGTATTGTCATGTCAATTCTCCTTCAAAAATACTACGTCTATCACAATAACCATTATAGCAACAACATCTCTTGTATACACCCAAAGTGTTGAAGTACCCGGTGCCGGTCCCGTTCGTCTTTTGATTGCCTAAAATTGACTCTGATAATGAAACTTATAGATTTTTCTCTTCAAATAGAAATACAATTTGTATAATGGTAACCTTTATAAAACTCTTGTGTGATTTAATTGATTCACTGTGCATCCTTTCCACTTTCCTCTTTGTGTGAGACATCAGCATAGGGTGGAAAACGAGTTTATCATTTGATTATTTGACTCCTTTTTTCCATGATGTCTGGCTGTCATTTGTCTTTGGATTTTATTTATTTAGAGAATAGATCGTTAAACGAACATTAAACACGGACGCTGCTTGCACTTATCTCCCTCACTCGTAAATTACTCAACGAATAAAATATCAAAATGAAGGACACTTTTGTTTAATTGCCTTTCCGAGAAATTATTTTTATATGGAATCCTTATTTGTCAATTATAACTAAAACATGGGGTTAGTTTCATTAGCCCAGATAAATGTGGTTTCATAATGATTACCCATGTTGTTGGATGACATACATTTCTTTCTATCCAAGGCGTTGTGATGGTACATTCAAATTACCAAAATCATGATACTTAAATGATGGTAATTCCATCTTGGCTCACTCTCCCCGTGTGTAAACCTTTTGGACAATAAAGATTACTAATCTTGTACAAGGTCCCATTTTCTACAGGAAAATGTGATGCAAGTAAGTCAATAGACACTATTATTTGTCCGAATGACTCCTATCATAGGTAATGCCGAGTAATGCAACACACTTTAAAAATTAATAGAACTAGTTTTTGTCTAGCGGAGTGTAGGAGAGAGAAAGTCACCCTCTCGGCATGAACACCAAAAATCAATAGTCACAGTAAAAGTTAAATGACTCGATTTTTTGTTATCGATGTGAAGAGATGTGCGCACATGCACGTACCTGCTCTACAAGGAATGGGTGTGACATATACACACACACCCATGATGCTGATGCACAAAATGATGCTATTTATCTTCCATTGGATTTCAATGCAATCGAATGAAATACCTTTGAACAGGTGCATACTCCTATTAGGAGGACTACAACAAATAACAAATGTTCAAAATCATTACAAGTGTACGAGATTGAATCCTATTGACCTGAACAGAAATAAATTGAATGCAAGAGAAGATTTGTTTGGGTGGGCTGGTCTATCTTAATGTACAATATCAAAGTAGAAAAGGTTTAGAAAGGGATTTAAGGAGAAAGTATTGACTTTAAGAGAATAATACAACCTGTTAATAGGATCAGAGGATAAAATGGAAAATTTTACGATGTTACATTTAAAGAAAACGTACGTTTACAACAGGTTGCGTTAATGCTATCAAAAAGAAAGTAATAAAATAAAAAACATTAAAATTTACTGCATTTTTATTATTTTATTTATTTTTTGTTAGTAAAATAATTCTAATGTCTTAATGCTAAAACTAGTTCTCAAAAAAACTAGTAATCACAAAAAGGCCAACCCAAGGGTCGTCAACAAAAATCTGAAATTTGGGACAAAATGAAATGCAAACAATAAGAACAAGTCACTAAAATACCAAAGCAGAAATCTCCTCCTCAGGTTTTAATCTTAACAAATTTCTTCTTTAATAATTTTGGTTGAATGTTATGAATATCCTGTCAATCGGACATACAAATAATTGATGAAAAATTGCATGCCAATCATACGTCATTTGTATGAAATATATATATCAGCTTTATCTAAATCAGAATTGATTTAAACAAAAATTAACATACGTCATTCTAGGTTCAGTTCGGTTCGCTATACGAAATTTTGTCGAGATCAGACAAACGTGTATGTGGAAATTAGCCGAAAGTGTATACATACAAATCTGAACAGTTTTCAACACAACTTCTCCGAATTAATTTGGTATGCTGTGCACGTGGCGTAAGGGAAAAAAATAATTTTTTCCAAGGTATTCTCCAGCATGATCTATTAAAATTTAACAATTTTAATTGATCGCTTCTTTAAATCGGGTCATACACACAAATTCAATAAAATTTCGTAGCTAGTTTTGGCACCCAATGAGAACCCAAAATTAGAGAAAATTCGGCTGAGGAATGGCATTATTGATAATTATTGATAGAAAATTCTACAAAAATACTAAATTTCGACAAATTGCAGTCAATTATGTTGTAAAACGTGCCCAGACCATATTAAAACGTGGACTAATATATATCATTTTTATACCCTTCACCATAAGGTGGAATGTATATAGAATTTGTCATTCCGTTTCGAAATATTCACCGGAGACCACATAAAATATAAATATTCTTGATCAGAATAAAATTCTGATTTGCAATACCAAAATTGCAATGCAAATGGATAATCAGTCCACGTTTTTGTGTAATCCCATATAACGGACACGTTTCCAACCGAATTATCTGTAGTTTGGTATTTTGGGTTCCCATTTGGGTTCTCATTGAATAACACATTTTTTCTAAGTTTTAGTGTAGCCCCCATATAACGCTAGCACAACATCTCTGTACTAAAATTTATTTTACTACCCAAAATGATAAATATTGATCCCCGCTTTAGTATTCCCCCATAAAACGCTAGCCCCCTATTAGGTCATCTTTTTCTAACGTCCTTTTCGGTATATTCAAGGTCCTATCATGTGTGTTTTCCTAATTTTACATATTTTGAATGTCATCCTGTCGGGCCGAGTAGTTTTCTTTATTATTATACCCTTCACCACATTGTGGTACAGGGTATTATGTTTGTAACAGGCAAAAGGAATCGAGATCCATGGTTCCTTTTGAGAATATCCATAGAATCACTTTCTAACTTTGACTTATTCATGTTAATTGTACACCAAATAATCAATGGGTGTCTGATTGAGATTAAATTTTAAACAGAGCATAGCTATGCATAGGTTGCAGTATGGCATGTGTAGGGATTGATGTTAGTCGGTTTATATATATATAAAGATCACATATTTATGATCGTTCAATTTTATGTCAATGTTCCTTCGAAAAGGTGACGTCTTTTAGGATACATTTGTAGAATATACCCAAAGTGGTGAAGGATATCATATAGTCGGCCCAGTCCGACTTTACTACTTTCCCTACTTGTTTTATATGAACTATAGGACTTTAACATGCTTCGGAATGTCCGATTTGGGCCAAATATGCACCGTTTTGTTGTATGATTTGGTGTCATTATAAAAGTAACTTCATAATGTCTAATCTCCTTCCAGTCCCAACAAATGCATAACAGAACCTTCCTGGCCGTTATTCCTGGTATGGCCACCGTTTGAGGTGCATCACCGCTCTTTGTCCACGATCGTTTTCGCACAGGGTTATCGTATGTAAAGAAATTCTCATCTGCAGTCACCAT
>NW_026887362.1:0-86200 GCF_032173495.1 Musca vetustissima
TTTGTAGTTTAATTTATGGGAAATAAATTTATTTTTTTATTTTCTTGCGAATGAAGTCAGGCGACAAAAATAACAATTAAAGATTGCAATGAAGTCAATCGTATCGCAAATACTCTCCAAAATATGAGAAAGCTATAGGTTCTCTAATATAAGGTGAAGTCAACATCAGGTTTTGTTGAATTTAGTTCACAGTTCAAGAAAATAAGGACCAAAAAGATGTACAAGGACATATTCGATTTGATTGACGAAATATCTTCTCAAATATATCCTGTAATACCCCCATATAAATATATAAATGTATTTATACCCTGCACAACTATGTTGTCAGGGTATTATAGCTTTGTGCAGCCCCAAAAGTTTGTAACGCCGCGAAATATTGGTCCTAGACCCACCTTTAAGTATACCGATCGTCATATCTCGACTAGCTGAGTCGATCTAGACATGTGTGTCCGTCCGTCCGTCTGTCCATTATAATTTGTAAACACGATACAGGAATCTTTACGAAATTTTGCATGTAGGATGGGTTCTGGCTAATGAAGACCCCTATTGTTTTTAGAAAAGATCGGTTAATATTTAGGGGATGAAATGGACCAAAAACTTTATTTTTGTCGGATTTTCTGGTCGCTCCATAGCCGCAATTATGGCCCAAACACCGCGAATTTTTGCATGGAGAAGGGGATCAGGCCAAAGAATAAGCATGCCTGTTTTGATAAAGATTGGTCAATATTTAACGTGTCAAATGGACCCAGACTTTTGTGTGGAAAAAGACAAAACTTGTATTCTATGGCGTATATGTTTACTCCTGAAGGACAAAGACTCAAGAAGTTGATAGTATATCCAAGAGGAGTGGTTGACCTTTAAATTGATACCAATTGCATTGTCGGGTGTACTCGCATGTGGGAGTTACACTTAAATATTTACAGGTCCTTACGTATTCATATATTAATTAGTAACACATTACCACACTAGAGGGCGGGAATATATCGCGGATCGCTTTGAAATTTTCCATGAGGATCCAGGTATAGTCATGGACAACGCCTATAATTTTCGGTGATGATCAGATAATAATATGGAGATGAAGTGACCCGAAAACTTAATTTTTTGTGTTTTTTTTTTTGTGAGTCGATTTATAGGCCACTATTGAAAGCCGGACATCACAACACAACCCACGGTGAAGGGGATCTGGACAAGTAATTAGAAGAGCTGTACTGAATATTAGTAATATTTGTAGACATTTAGTCGGTCAAGGGTGGTACAAATATCGCTAAATATTGCCCAAGCTCAGAATATCGAACCATAGAAAATTTGATTTTCGTGTAAGTTGTGTAGGGTATCATATGGTCGGACCCGTCCGATTATACTGCTCCGCTCACTGGTTTTATGTTTGATTTTGTAAAATTTCTTTATATATTCAAGTACAGGCATTTTGTGGTCTTTTAGCTCGATTCTCTGGTAGTGCTGGTCATGTATTGAGTAGAATGTATTCTCAAAAACGTTGATATAATTGTTTATTTCCCTATTCATAAGATTTATATTTTCAGGAGGCAAAATTCGACGCGATTCCAGTCCGTGGACTTGATTGTTTGAGATGATCTCTGGATCACGCTAAGTCGAATTTTGTTTCCAACTTAAGGGGGAAATGATCCGAAAACGATGGAAGACTTGATATTTTAATATTTCTGGTCAGACCTTTATGTATTAGAGACCCCAGGTATACATATTTTTTTATTAAAATAATAATAATAACTATTTTATGCACTATTGTAATTTTTATTATATCATCATTAGCAGTTTTTTATTATTTTTTTAAAGGACTTAATTTAAAATTATCATCCAATTTATGTACATTATTTTTACCAACTCACAACCATGTCTTTTATTATCAGCAAACATTTATTATTGCAAATTTCTCATAAACTTTTGTTTTATTTATCAACACACATTGTAAAAATTTTATTAAACAATATTGTGTAGAGCACATTTATTTCTTTTTTTATTTTTTTTTTATATTTACAAACCATCAATATCTGATGCTGAACTATTTTCCGGCGTTGTTCGGTTTCTTTGCATTTTAATTTGCTGAGCTGGACAAAAATTGTTGTTGCTGCTGCTGCCAACGGGACAATACTCAACTACGATTCGCAATTAACAATGTAATGCTGTCGCCGCACTAGTTGTTTGTTATCCGCACGTTTTAATGTAAGCGAAAAATCACGAAACGCAAGTTTAATTTTTAATAACAAATATGGGGACTCACTCGGACTCCCACCACCTTCAACCAACCAACTGTTAGCTACAACTAAAGGCCGCAATAGAAATCTTGTTGTTAATATTAATACAAAAATTAAAAGTAGTAGTATTGAAAAAAAAAATTAACCGGCATAAAATTCCCCCTTTTTTTAAATAATTGCCACAGTGGTTTGGGTTATGTGATAATTATTTCGTAATTCAAAAATTGTTGGGAATTTGTACAAAATAAAAAACGATTGCAATGATATACATTTAAGTTTGAGGAAGTCCATACTTCTCGAGTTATAGAATCCTCCAGACAACTAACCTCTAAAAATGTGAGGATTTCACACATACCGCTTCTGAATTCCTTCGATTTTCTGGTATATGTAAAATTAGTTTACTTCGATATGCTGGTAAACAACAATTCGAGAAGAGTAACCAAAAAAAAAAGTATTTCAAAAAGTGAGGCCTTCTGGCTAGCTTTACAGTATTTCATGAAGATACATTATGTCGTATCCTTTTGAATTCCCTTGATTCACAGTGAAATTGTGAGTCGAAGAAAATTCGGCAAATGAGTAATTCTGGTTAGATCTGCAGCATCTAGATGATATGTTTCTGAATATAACAGTTGAAAAATTTATTCAGAAAAATTATCCATTCAACTTCTAAATGGTGTTGCAATATTCTCCGATTATGGATCAACAAAATTTGGAGAATGATGATTGTGGTAGCCTTATAAGATTTCCTGAATTCCTCTGACTTTGTTGGGTAAAAAAGCTAACCGGCTATTTTCGGTTCGAATTCAAAGGAATTCGACAAACTCTGGTTAGCTCTGCAGTATCTTATGAAAATATATAACTTATAATCTATAAAAGATACATTCAGAAAAAGATCCGTTGGAATGGTGCTTCAACTGTGTTAGAATATTATTCCGATCTGGATCAGTAAGATTTTCAAAATGTTTAACTCGAAACTCTTATAAAAAAATGTCGAACTATATACATATATGGGCAATATTGCCAATTTTTTAATATTCCATTTTCAAAAAATCAGCTTTTTTTGTTTTTGTGGCACATCAATGATTTTTGGTACACATATAGAGAAAAATGTTCTGACTCCGAAACCGTTCGCGATCAAAATTTTGGTTGATGCGCCCAAAAGTTATCGAGGTTTTAATTTTGGGCATAAGAAAAAAATCTTAAAATTACGCCGTTTATTATATTGACCAAAAACGTTGATATATATCTTCCTCCGTAAAATAAGAATATGAATATATTATAATAATCACGATAAAGTTGCACGTCTTCGCGGAATATGAGAAAAATAAAAAATATAGGAGATTACATCAATATTTTCATTACAATAATGACATACACACACCTAAAAATTAATTTAAAAATATCTACATAATCTAAACACCATGATGAATCAAATGATACCAAAATCACACAAGCCCGTGTAGCGGTTTTTAAATTACACCGACAACAAAACAAGATATTGAGGAAAAATATTTGTTTTTGGTTCGAAAAATAATGTCATCATATTTATTTTTTTTAATTGTATACAAGAAATTTCAGAAAAAAATGTTGGGGTTATTCTGCTATTTTACCCGAATTTCGCCGAAAATTTGACATATATAATAATAATTACTTTTTGTGTATAAGTATACGCCTTGCGGATTATATCAAGACCCTTCCGATAAATCTTAGGGTTCTATAAATAGGAATAAATCTTAAAATAAAGTAATATTATGAAATATACATTTTAAATTGCGTGTAAATCGCGTAATTCTCAAAATCATTTGATGCGCATGCGGTTTCCAGGAAGTACTGAAGTTTATCTTCCAATCCATATACAGTGGCTCCATCGAATAATCGGACAAGTGTTTGTCAGATATAATAATGCTATACATTTCAAAAAAATGTCTACATGTGTAGTTTTTTTTCGCTTTTAGTTACACATTACTTACTTATATTTCTGAACTATACAAAAAGCAACAACTTTCCTAGTGATAAAAGTAAATTTCGTCAGAAAAACAAAATTAACTCAATTTATTGTGTTCAACGCAAAATCGGACAAAACAAAGTATCAATGTTAAAAGTCCCGTTATTATGCAAATATGAACTTCAAAGCTGTATTTTGTTTGTCGTATTCATTTGTAAATTGCATTTAGATCAAGAAAGTGGTAAAACTTAATAAAAATAAATTTAAATGGCTCCAAAAGGGAAAAAATTCAGTGTGGAAATCAGACAATTAATAGATAAATTGAATTATGAAGGTAAAACAGTAAGAGAAATTGCCGTATTGGTTGGAATGAATAAATCTACTGTCCACGACATTATAAAGAGGTTCCGTGATGAGTTCAGATTGACCAATAAAAGCAGAGAAGGTCAATGGAAGATATTGAATGAGCGAGAAGAGCGTTCGATATTAAAAGAAATAAAACAATATCCATTTAAAAGCGCAAAAGAACTTAAAATAAATTTAAAAACTCGCACTTGAAAAGTTGTGTGCCTAAATACTATTCGCAATACATTACATAAATATGATTATTATGGAAGAGTTGCAAGAAAAAAAGCATTTATAAGCCTTAAAAATAAAAACAGTAGAATAAAATATGCCAAGGAGTATTTACTAAAATTAGAAGATTTTTGGAAGCAGGTAATTTGATGATAGATCATCTTAAAATACATTTCTATTGATAGTTTCCATTATATTAAGGATCTGTTTACTGACGAAAGCAAATTTAATTCGCACGGATCAGATGGAAAGATGTATGTGTGGCGTAAGCCAAATGCTGAATTTAATCATAAGAATACAAAAGCCACTGTTAAGCACGGATGAGGTTCTGTTATGTTTTGGGTCTGCATGTCGAGTGCGGGAATATACAATTTGCATTTTATTGATGGTAAAATGGACAAATTTGTCTACCTCAACATTTTAAAACAAAATGTAAATCAAAGTGCAGACAAATTGGGTATCGCGAACAACTTTGCCTTTTATCAAGACAACGATCCCAAGCACACATCAGGTGTTGCAAAGCTTTGGTTGATCCATAACTGTCCCAAACTTATACAAACACCTGCACAGAGCCCAGACCTTAACGTAATTGAGCATCTTTGCGAAGAATTAGCTAGAAGAGTGTATGAAAAAAATGTAACTCCTTGGTACAGCTTAAGGAGGCTTTACTGAAATCGTGGAACTCCATAGAGCCGGAGGTATGCCAGAATTTGGTCAAATCAATACCGAAGCGTTTACAGGCCGTTCTGGACAACAAAGAATATGCAACTAAATATTAATTTCTCGATTTTTTGCATTTTTTGACATTGATACTTTGCATTGTCCGATTTTGCGTTGAGCACAATAAATTGAGTTAATTTTGTTTTTCTGGCGAAATTTACTGTTATCACTAGGAAAGTTGTTGTTTTTTGTATTGTTCAGAAATATAAGTAAGTAATGTGTAAATAAAAGCGAAAAAAACTACACATTTAAACAATTTTTTTGAAATGTATAGCATTATTATATCTGACAACCACTTGTCCGATTATTCGATGGAGCCACTGTATATTTTGCGAAATTTCATTTGACGGCTAAGATGTGCGCACGTTACATTGCAGTACCCAAAAAATCGTAAAACGCGAATAATTTCCGAAAACTCCAGATGCCATTAACGCGCATCCGATTTCGGTGTGCACCCTAAAAAAATACATCGATCTATACCATTTCAATGTGGTCCATTAAGAACCATGGATGTGCCATCACAATCTATTTTTGAGATAAATTGCGTACATCTCTCTTTCGGCTGAAGTTTTTAAAGTTCTCTTTTCGAAAAAGATCAAAATCCGTATGAGGTCATTTATTGAAGCGGAAATGATACACAGAAAACGCAAATAAATCCACGATATTTTCAAAAACATTTTTTGCCAAATATCGTGTTTTTGGAAAGCCAGTTCCCGCCGTTCTAGTAGATGGATTTTCACGAAGAAGATTTTATATCATCCGAAACGTAAAAAACCTTATTGATCGCGGGTACCCATATCATTCAGTTGACAGATCTAAAAATTTGGCCCGAAAAATAGGTTTTTTAGAAATTTGATCGCACAAAATTCGCACCTTCGGATGAGTATTACTCTGAAGCTGTGCATACTACATATACAAAATACATATCAAATTACGCAGATTCGCGACTACAATAATCTTATAATCGATTTTTATAAGTTCATGTTTGTGTATTAAAGCTAGAAGTAAAATTAAAAAAACACTCAAAATCGAGCTTCAAAATGTCAGCATCATTTAAAGGTAGATGCAGTTAAAATTTTGAAAAATGATACATAAGGGGCGTAGTCCCCATTTTGTTGGCTTCTAGTTTTATTTTGACACGAAGACCGTGCAATGAGTGGCTTAGTCACAAATCGATAGAGAACATAAAAAAACTGGTTCGCCTCAACCTGTTTTTACACATTTTTTTACATTAAAGTAGACACAGCTTCCACAAAAATAAAGTTTGGAGGTCAATATCATAAACAGTTTGCAACGACAGATCAATTAACCCAAAACTATTCACTTTTTTGCATATACTTAAGTAGTTCCCGAGTTATATAGGGGATGAACCTCCGCTTCAGCTATGTTAAAAAATTGGCAATATTGCCCATATATATATCGTTTTAGATCATGCTTCAACTTTTCAATGATATTAAAATATTGTCCCGATTCTGGATCAACTCTAAAATGAGCGTGTTAATTCTTATAAAAATGTCGTATCCCTCTGAATTCTTTTAAAACACCGTAGACTAATTGGTGCGCAAAGGAATTCGACAAACTCTGGTTAGCTCTGCAGTATCTCATGAAGATAAATTTTTCATTATAACCTATAAAAATATATATTCGGAAAAACGCACCCAAACACGTAAATGGTCTTATTATATTGTTCCGAGTCTGGATCATCAACATTTTGAGAATGATAAACTCGATAATAAGTGTGTTAATTGTTACAAAAATATCGTATCTCTCTGAATTCTCCTGATTCACTGTAAACTTTATTAGGTAAAAAATAGCTAACAGGCGAATTGAAGGAATTCGAAAAACTATTGTTAGCTCTGCAGTATCGCATGAAGATAAATTTGTCACTATAACATATAAAAATATATTCAGAAAAAACGTTCGTTGATCTAAATGATCTTATTATATTATTCCGATTTTGAATCAACAACATTTTGAGAATGATAAACTGGGTGGTTTTTTCTTACAAAAAATGACTTATTCCTCTGAATTCGCCTGCTTCACTGTAGACTTTGTTGGGTAAACTATTTCAATCCCAAGTTCTCCAATGAAAAGTCAAAGTTTCGAACTTCTTACTATCAAAATGGTCAGCAACAACTTGCTGTGGATATTAACTAAAAGCTAAAGTTTTAAATGTTATTTGGATATCTATTGGATTTATATAGGCCCAGGAGTCATGCCCGACATCACTCTGCGATCGTGCACAAAAATCTCCTACAGATATGGACTATTTGGCATCTTTACAAGCACACAGCTAACAAGCAACATCTGATCTGAGTTTTAAAAACCACCCGAGGATAATCTCGAACAAATTTCTATAACCGTCTTAGAATGCCGGAAAAGCGAAGAGGGTGATAAAATTGTTTACGAAGTGAGCAAAGGCATTGCTAAGCTCGCAACAAGAACGAAACAGCTATCTGAGGCTTATAGGCGGAATCTGGCCCGGATTAACCGGAGAAACAAGTACAAACTGACGTCCAGATGGATATGCTTGACCTTGCCTCCACTTCCTCGGAAGCAGCGAAGAAAATTAAGTCTCCGGAAGAGTAGACAAATGACAAAATATCGAAAGAAAACTGCCATAAGAATCCATTGAATGAAGGCGGCAAATCTCATGATTTTAAAATTTACTAAGGCAATGGGGATATCAATTTAAAACGTATGAAGCCTTGATTAGAAAAATATAATATTCTTATCAAATAAGTTCACACATTCTGAGATTTTGAAAAACAGTAAGGGTGTGTGTGGGTAGCCGGGGATTTAGAACTTTCCCCTATGGATAGATGGTAACAACGCCAACGCGATCGAATCTCCTTTTAATTAGAAAAGTGAATAGTGTTTTTGTAATCAGGACTTCAAACGCTTTAAATTGATACCCATATGGCCTCAGTAAATTTTAAAAAACCGTGGGAAAATATATGGGTCCCAACTTTACTTTGGAGGCCTATATCTCCGGAAATACCGATTACCGCAAGAAAAAAAGTATACCGTTGTAATCAGGACTCTAACGACAACATGTGGTAAAAATTTCAAAACGATCCTCGAGGGGGCCCTAAACTATACTTAAGCCTCGGTACCTCCCAAATGTGGGTATTTTGGAGAATTTGGCGCGTTTATCAACCAATTAGGTTATAATTTAGTATTTTGGATGTCCATCGGATATAAAATCTTCCCACAAAAAAAAAAAAAATACCAGTATTGAGTCAACTTTCTGGCTAGACCCCATGTAACGGTAGCTCAAATTATTCGGTATTTTGGTCACGTCATTCAACTGACTCAAATTTTAAGTTTTGGATTCTCATATGATTGGTCGAATCTTCTCCATATAAAAATTCCGATCGATTTTAGTTATTTTGAATGTCCACCTATTATTAATTATTATTAATTATTCCATAATTATTGTTTCATTTTATTTATTATTTCTTGCCGCCACCAACAAACCACTGTGCAAAACAATTTACTCTAATTGTTGTTATTGTTAGCCACTACCACCAAAAAAATGCAATCAAAAAACATTTGATTAGAATTTGATTTTTGTGCGATAATGTAACCGCCGTTGTCGACAATCTTCGAATAATATTTAACGCACGATTTGCTAATCTCTTTTACCGTTATCGCACAAACGATGGGATTTGATTAAACTTTTAATTTAATTTACGAAGTACAACATCAATCGATTCGAATTGCATAGGAACAACACCACCGCCACCGGATAGTTTAGACGCGAAATAAAAAAAATTACAGCTGATTGCGATAGTTCTTCGCCCGTTTGTTTTGTTCTATTCATTTATTTAGGTTTTTTTCTTGGTGATCGCATGTGGACAGGGTCGTGGGGAAAGAACATGTTTATGGGAAAAATTAATTAAATAATTAAAATTTTTATTACAATAAAAAATATGAATTAACGTATTGAAAATAGATTTTAAAAAAGCATTTTGTTAGTTTATTTAAAGGTGTTCCAGTGAACAGGAAATGTATATAATAGTTTCCAAACACATTTAATTTTGAAATAAACGGAAACTTACTAAGCACAACAACAAACATGATATTTTTACGTTTCTGTCCATTTGGGTTTTAAGATTTTTTTTTGCAGTAATATCCAAACAAAGGGAAATATATACAATAGTTCTCAAAACATACACACTTATATATGAATAATTACTATTACACCGCATTATATTTCATGCAAAAGGAATGTACATTTGAGAAACCATTTGGGTTTGAAGAACTCACAAAATTAATTATTTTTTTTGTAATAAAAAAATGTTTAAATTTCTGTACAGTAATTTCCGTACAACTTAAACGACGTATACATTAGAACTTTTACGGGATTAACCTATTTTATGAGGATTTATTTGACATATATGCAAAGGAATTGACAATTGAAACCCACTGGGTTCACGAAATCTGTTTTAAAAAATAAGGAAGATCTCGACCGATTGGATTTATCCTAGTTCATACGATAGCTATACACTCACAGAGAAACGTCCCAAAATTTGGAATCGATCGGATTATTATTTTTTTGACTTATCGTGCCCGCCATTCGCAATCGAGAAAAATTCGTTTAAAGCTTGAGAATCACTCTTGCCATCTGTTCAGGAGGCGCGAGAGCTTATGTATGGGGAGACCGACAACAACTCGCGATGTTTCTTATCCGGCTCGACGGACCAAATGTTTAGGCGTGGGATTTGCTTTACTCCTCGCCGTGATGACGGTGGTTGGGGTGGTCAATATATGTATTAACTCAAGGGACAACAAGAGAACTCCCATGCAGTTAATGGTGTGTGGAATAGAAAAGAAATTGCAAAAAAAAATAAAACACAAGAATTATTAATATAATATTCTAAGTATCTTGGATTTATTGGTGGTATTCTTTCTTTTCTTAATACAACAAATAAATTAACTTTGTAATTTGTGGTGGCGACAGAGGCCTTAGTATAATAACGTGTAGACGTTAGGTGACTATTTAACTCTATGGAGGTTGGTCGACAAGTGAACGCTGTGGTTCATGCAATCACAGAGGATCGCGGTGATCGCTGTGGTTCGTTTGTCGTTTACTTTTACATTTACATATTCCAATGGGAGAAAATGTCAAGCAAGGAGAGCGAAACAACAATAACCACCGCTCGTTGGCATCTGCACTCGACGGTCTCCGCTGAGGGAACTTTCCTGAGGAGATGCCCGTGGTGTCAATCAGCAGACGTGATTGACTGAGCTCGGGAAGTTGAGTCAGAACGTATCATTCTTGGATTTTTGTTTGGCATTTTGAGCTGGAGATAAAATTTGTTCCTTGAAAATGTAAAATTAATGACACAGTGCGTCTCGAAAATTATTCAGGGTTCTAATGTACCAATTCTGTTGGAGTCCCTGGAACACGAAAATACCTTTGGTTTTTCTGGGTCACTTTGAAAATTAGTTTTATAACGGTAAATGTAGAGAAAAACGTGAACTCATAGATTTTTGATTTGAAACGCGAATAACTTCTATTATTTCTAACGGATTTGTATTATTTTATTTTCGAAGAGTAGAATTTTTTCTTTCAAACAAGATATATATTTGGTAAATCGGTTGAGGATTGGCTGAGTTACAGTGGTTGAAATGTGAAAAGTTTTATAAGTTTTATTATACAGTAGACCACGGATATAAGAACATCCAAAAAAATCGAGAAATTTGTTCTTATAAGCGGGTTTTTCTTATATGAATGTATTTTATATAATAAACCGCATTCTTATATGGGTGTAACCTTTTCTTATGTTCGTGTTTTTCTTATATAAGATGACAGGATAAAATTCTAGGACGATATAGCCGTGTTCTTTGGATGTAATCTCGATATCAACGAAATTAGCTGCAATTTCATATATTCGTTTCGGCCGCGGCTTTACAGGAAACCAAGCTCAATGAAAATTGTAGCCTACATTCTGATAAAGGAAAGCACTAGAAGTGGAGGTGGGGGCCACCATTCCTTATGCGCCACTCTGTTCAATATGTAATATAAAGGGCAATAACTGTCTGGTACTAGGTGATTCAATGCTGACAATGAGTTGTGGCATTCCGTTCTATGTAATGACCAGAGGGGACCAGTGCTGACAGAGCAAATTGATAGCTCCACGTTCTTTGTTCATACCACCTCCCCATAATCGTCTCCATAAGCAGACAGTCCTATTTCATCATCTCTGAACGCCGCACTTTTCTTAAGCATAGGAAAGCCAACTGACAAGGATTCATAGAGTTCAAAGACCAGCACGTCAGAGAACTTTCCATTCCTTCTGATGTACAGGTAGCAGAAAAGAAATTCGGAGACATCATTGCAGCTACATTTGCTAGATTTATATCTGCTGGTCGAATACCCGAGATGAGACCTAATTTCCCTGCACAACCAGTTCGTCCAGCAAATGAGCGTGATGACCTCCGTCGATCTAACCCAGCAGATCCCAGGGTCAGGGAACTTACGTTGGAGGCCAGTAGATAAGTCGCGGAACAAAAACGGTGTAAGTAAACTGTGGAAAATGATTAAGACAATCAGTCACATTTAACGAAAAACTGTGACTGATCCGAAAAGATGCGCTAACTATTTTAACCGACAGTTTGTCAAGCACCCATAGATCGACAAGTTGCATGTGTCATCCGTTGGGCTCTGACGGAATATGCTGAAACAGCTAGACGAGTCAGGATTTGTGTACCTGATCAGAGTCCTTAATTTGTCGATAGGACACCTGTGTCCAGTAGCGAAGGCATTACTCCTCACCAGAATTAAGGAAAGCTATCCAGTATCATCAACGAGGGTTCCGTAAGCGCAACAAAGGCGTCGCACTCCATCTCCGCACAATAAGGACTTAAGGGAACCCCCCCCCCCCCCATTCTCGATTTTTTATTTTTAAGATTTTAAATGGGCTGGTAAATGAATACCAATGCTTGTTAAGGTTTGTAACTTGGCACATATATATTTGAAGATTTAAAGAGGAAGAAAAATAATTTACCAAAATTTGTTGTTGTTTTGTTGTTGTTTTTTGGGTTCAAAGAAAAGATATTTTCGATGGCGGGAATGATAACTCCTCACTGGAACATATCCGAAAATTCCAACGAGGGGACATGTCTGGCTCTCGTATGAACTAGGATTATTGACTTCGCACAATAATTAACAAAATGGCGGAACTTTAAACATTTTTTTATGGAAAATCGCCTATTTTTTACCACAAACTAAGTTAAAAAATAAGGAAGATCTTCACCGATTGGCTTTATCCTAGTTCATACGAGAGCTACACACTCCCAGAGAAATGTGTCAAAATTTGAAACCGATTGGATTATTAGTTTTTGAGTTATCGTACCCGCCATTCGTTTTGAGAAAAACGCGTTTAAAGGTTGAGAAGTCCTTTAGCCGTCACTTGATGCTGACACAATAAATCGGCTATATCTTCAAGAGTTCTTGAGATTTTCACTTGAAATTTTGTAGGAACATTCTAGAATTAGAGTGGATTCGAATTAAATCAAAAAAAATTTTGACACCGAGAATGGGGGGGTCCCCTTAAACAGAAACAGCGCTAGGCTGTACATCGAGAGCACTTCCCTCCGGCCAAGTATGAAACGTTCAATAATTTACAGAGTGTAGTGATATCTCCGGAACTGTTTATCATCTACCTTTCCGGCATTCCATGCCCTTCGGACGACATCGCGAGCGCTGTGAATGCCGTCCTGGGGACGTTTTTCAACGTAATCAGCTCTAATTTTGTATTTTGGATTCTTACTGGATAGAAAATATTCCTACTAAAAATGATCAATACTGGTCCTGGTCCAAATTTCGGTTTTGGGGTTGTTTTGCCTCTAATTTAATTTTTCAGGTTCTTATGGTTATATCCTACCAAAAATAGTTAAAATCGGTTTATGTTTTCGGTATTTTGTATACCATTCATTACCTTTTGTACTCTTGTAAATAAGTACTATTTCCTAAACCAATTGCAAATTTCATGATTCAAGCTCTCTCGATTCACCTAAATCCAAATTGTATCGAATTTAGTACCATTTAGCATTGAATTATATTATATTAATATAAATTTCCGTAACTATCTACCTCAACAACCCAACAGTGTCATTATTTCAAATTTTCAGGATCCAAGCTCTATCGGTTCATCTAAATCAAAATTATATCAAATTTATTACCCATAAACACAAATTTGTAAAACTAAATCCATATCCCCAACCCCAAACTCCAACAATTATGCAATTTCGAAATTTCAGAGCTCCAGCTCCATCGTTTTACCTAAATTAAAATTTTACCAAATTTAGTACCCGTAAAAAATGTCCAAAACTGCATCCATACCCAAATCCTACACTCCAACAGTAATCTTAATTCCAAATTTCTGGATTCAACCTCTATCAGTTCACATAAATTCAAATTGTACCAAATTTAGTACCATTTAGTTCGTATGATTTCAGATCCATCCGGTCCTTAAAATTCAAAATTCTTATTACATTTTTTAAATGATTTATTTAGGAATATTGCATATATATTGTTGTTGGTTTTTATTTATTTTCTTGTTTTGTATCAAATAAACGCATATTAACATGGAATGGAAAAAAATATAACTTAAAAAAAGCATTTTATACAGAATGCTAAGAAGAGGAGGGAAAAAACTTATTAAGCAAAAAAATAAACAAAATGATAACCCTTTACTCCATTGAAGAAATATATTGTGTAACTAAGAACATATTTGTTTTTTTCGATCTACATACACATATTAACATAAATATGAGGCTAATGTTATAAATTATTTAAATTTTTTTTTTGTTTTGATGGGGGTACATTTTTTTGATATTAAGCAAAAAAATCATATTTTAAAGATGCTGACAGAGGATCGCAAAGCCTGAATTTTAATGTGTGTTATTTGTTTTAATATTTATAACGATACATAGCCACACCAGCAACACCAATCAATATGGAACCCATTAGATAGCCCAGTAATTTCAGCTGTAAAAAGAAAGAAAAAAAACTAATGGGTTAATAAACGATATTTTAATGAAATTATATTATCTGGTTCGAACCTTAGAACTTTCAACAGTTTGTTGTTTTTGTGGTTGTTTGTTTTTCTGTTCCAATTTATTGGCTTGTCCCAACATTTTCTGATACATTTTCTTTTCGTTGTGTTCTTCACGTCTGGCCTTAATGATTAATTTGGCCAAATCCTATAATAAAAATAAGAAAATATTAGATACCAACATAATGTAATAAACATATGAAATTAAAATTTGTATAAAGAAGTGCACAAAAAATGCTTAAAGTTTAAAACAATCGAGGTCAAAAACCCCGTAATGCCTTTTTCTCTATATCAACGACCAGTCGGAAATTTATTTTACCTGTTGAATAGTTCGATTTTCGGGTTCCAATGTTGCTGCTTTCTGTAGCAATGATATGGCTCCTTTTGTATCACCCTTACCCTCAAGAATCTGTAAACAAATACAATATTTTAAAACAATTATTTAAATAAATCTCCAATATAACTTACCCGTCCTTTTCTGTACAAAGCCTTTGAGTTATTTGGCTGACACCGTAAAACATGCTCCACCGACTGTAATGCAGCATCAAATGCAGATATTTTAATTTGGGCCATTGCCAAATTATTATAGACAATTAAACGATCATCTAATAGAGATTGCAATTCATTGTTACTCAGCTGGAAAATTGAAAGCAAAAATTATTTATGAAATATCATGTTTCCCGCCCCATAATTAATTAACTTACATCAATATCTTCTTTGTCGAATTCATTTTCAGGATCACCATCACGATTATCCAAATATTCTAGGGCACGTCTATATAATTGTATGGCGGTATTGTATTCACTGCGATTATACCAGAAATTGGCACGTTCCTTTTTGCGGGTTCTAAAAATAAATTGAAAAAAAAAAACATAATGAAATGGAGACTACTTGAGTTGGATGGGCCAGATTAAAAAGAAGCAGTATAAGATGATGCAACAATTTGGCTACTATTTAAACTTCCACATGGGTATTTCATCAGCAGATGGACTTCTTTTAAGACCTGTCCCACAGTCGATGTAGTCAGGATTGGACACACTCGGTTGTTTTATAAAGAATAATAAGGGGGATAGAGAGAGAGAGATGAGAAGCTTACAAAGGAGTAAGAGAAAGTAAATATGAGATAGTATCGATGGCTATAGAGATCGGACAGAACCACTTAAGGTTTCTAATTATGCTGTAGACTAGAGCAGGTTCAGTTGTTGAGACTCGGTGGAAAATGAGCACCCACTAGTATGTGCCGTCTGTAGGCCAGGACTGGGCAGCGACACAGGAGATGCTCAATTGTCTCCGTTTCCTCCTCGTCAACGCAGAGTCTACAGTAATCAATAGCATCATGGTCCCATTTACTGGTAAAGGCCTTGATATTGCAATGACCAGTAATGATTCCTGTCATTACTCTTATTTCAGCTTTTCTCAGGTTCAACAGTTAGTTTGTCCTCTTTGTAGACAGAGTCGGCCAAATAGATCTTGACACATTGCACCTAGGTTCGTTGTGCCTCCGATAATTTCTAGATCTATAGATTGAGATCCTCGTCTAGCTAATTCGTCTGCTCTTTCATTATCAAAGATAGCACGGTGTCCTGGTACCCAACACAGCCGATAGCTGTAAGTTCTTCCAAAATTGTTCTACACTTGAGGACGGCCTCAGATTTGATGTAACAGAATTTGATGGCTTTAAGAGCCGCTTGATAGTCAAAAGATAGTCACCGGTTCAACGATCTCTGCATACAGGCTTTTTTATCAATTCCGCTGCCTTCCAAAACGCGAAGATTTCAGTTTGGAAAACACTACAGTTGCTATCCGGCTTGTAGGTAAGCTCAAGGCCTCTAGCCTTTCTCAGTAGACGCCAGTCCCTGTACCTTCTTCCATCTTGGATCCGTCTGTATAGAAAGCCAGACCGTCCTGAGGAGGGTTACTCCAGTTCCAGTCCAGCATTGCGTTAAACGCTGTTTGTTGGGTGCTTCTCGTGGCTCCTGTTATTAAAATTATAGCGGCTCTTTGTACCATATCTAGTTTGTTGGATGTCGATATGTGGCACAGGCAGTTCCACCAAACAAGAGAATCATAAGAAAGGATGGGCCTTACCACGGTGTTATACAACCAGTGTATAGGCGATGGTTTTAGCCCCCCCAACCTTTCCCAATGGAATTATTGCATGCATAGAGTGCAATCAGCCCTCTCTTCGCCCGTTCCTCAGCGTTTCTGTTCCATCGTAATTGGCAGTCCAGTATAGTGCCAAGGTACTTTGCTTCGGGTGATAGATGAAACTGCACTCCATCCAGGAGCAAAGACGCCGAGCTTACGTTTCCTAGTGAACATTACCAGTTCCGTCTTTGTTGGCGACATGGAACTTGTTCTGGCTTTAGAAAGGACTTTCGCCTGCAGAAAATGTTTGGAATGGGTTTTTATAGACTTTTTTAAATCGTCTTTTTTTATGTTTATAGAAATGGCTGTAAAGCCACTATGCTTTATATAAAGATATTCATAAAAATTCTTCTTTTTTAAATACTCTCTTAAAATGTTTTCTGTATATAGAGAATCTTTTGGAGGCCTGTTTTGACTTTCATATACAGATTATACAGATACATGTTCAAAAGATAATTTCAATAAAAGTTCCTCTACAAAAGTGTTTTTGAAAGACGTATTTGTATTGTTCCCATTAAAGGCCTTTCTATGGAAGGATTTAGTTAGGAATTCTGTGTTAAAAATAAAACAAAATATTTATTTATTTTTACTTTCCCCTTACCCATATTTCTTGCGAATGTCATATGATTTCAAATCCGAGTAGTCTTCATATTTGGTATCTAATAAATGCACTTCATAGGTAAGCTGCAACAAAAAAAAAAAAAAAAAAAACAAAAATCTGTTTAGAATTCTTTAATCCGGAGAATCAATTTGCTCACCTTAGAATCTGGGGGAATGCTCAGTTCAGGATCGGAGTCATTTTTCAAGCCCAATGAACCATAAGCAAAGCGGGGATCAACTTTTACTTCAGCTACTTCGTCCACATTCATCAAGGGTATGACCATATCCAAACCTTGGATTACCTGTAAAATATTATTGTTTGGTTTGACTACAAAATCATTAAAAGTATTTTATTAAAAAAATATACCTCAAAATCGCCCACATGCACTTGAAAGTTTTCTTGCTTTTCCACCACCTTGCCATCGTCCAATTTGCCCGTAAAGTTCAAAGTAACTTTATCGCCTCGCTGTGGACGTTTGTTAACTTTGGACTTTTTCAAAACACGTTTTACTAGCTGACCATTGCCCAAAACATCGCAAACATCTTCCTCCTCCTCCTCGGCGTTCGCGGTCTTTGTTTCTTCACCTGCTCCATTGTTGTCGTCACTACCACCAGCGGCAGCTTTTGCTGCTTGCCGTTCTTTGTCTAACAATGCTTCGGAGGCGGCTTTCATATCGGCCTTGTCGGCTTCATTTAAATTCGAAAGATCTTCAAAAGAGCTATTGCTGGATTTCTCAGCGTCCATTGTGATGACAAAGCGTTTTTTATCTTTCTCTTTTTTGTTGACAAAATGAAGATTAAAAAAAAAAAACGAAAAAAATATACATAAATATGTGCGACTCAAAGACAATTCTCGAAAAGGTCAAACAACAATGAACATGAACTCTGAATTAAGCAACACCATCTGATCCAGCACATAACACTTACATATATATTACAACAAAAATACAAAAACTGATGAAATGTTGTTAACACGTCTATTGCTACGTTGTTGCATAAAAAGTTTAAGTTTTTGGTTTGGAAATTGTGTGGTTTCAAGCTTCAGAAATATCTCCAATCCTTTTGTGAAAAAAACGGAACGAACTAGTTCATTGGAACTATTCCGAGAAAGGAACGAACGGAACTAGTTCCAGTTCTTTAATTAATATAATTCCTTTCTCTGATCCAGTTCCTTTTTTGAACTATTTGAAGCAATGGAACTGTATGGAGCAAAGGAACTATAAAGAGCAAAGGAACTATATGGAGCAAAGGAACTATTTGGAGCATAGGAACTATAAAGAGCAAAGGAACTATATATGGAAAAACGAAAAAAAAATAATAAAAGAGAGAGAGAGAGAGATTCAAAAGAACAGTGGGAAGCCTCCAAGACTCCAGCCTTCATAAAATTCGCTTGTTAATCGTCGTTCTGCCAAGACTCAAGCGACGTCGTACGCAAACCTTCGCCAACAAATGGTCTGTTCCAGTACTTTTTATACCCTCCACCATAGTATGGAGGGTATATTAATTTTGTCATTCCGTTTGTAACTCATCGAAATATTCATTTCCGACCCTATAAAGTATATATATTCTTGATCAGGGTAAAATTCTAAGACGATCTAGCCATGTCCGTCCGTCCGTCTGTTGTAATCACGCTATCTTCTGAAGGAATTGAGATAGGGTGCTGAAATTTTGCATAGGGTTGTCTTTTGTCTGCAGGCAGGTCAAGTTCGAAGATGGGATATATCGGTCCACGTTTAGGCATAGCTCCCATATAAGGGTACCCCCCAATTTTCGGTATTTTGGGGTTCTTGAGCGCGTTTTTCAAGCGAATTTGTAGTAAATGTATCCACAAAAAATTATAAATATAGGTCCACTTTTTCTTGTAGCCCCCATATAACGGTACCTCCTAATTTTCAGTATTTTTTGGGTTTTTATCGTATTTTTCACCGAATTGGCTGTAATTTAGTATTTTGAGTTCTTAGCAGGTACCAAATCTCTCCACAAAAAAATTTAAATATAGGTCAATTTTTTCGGATATCCCCCATATAAGGGTACCCCCCAATTTCGGTATTTTGGGGTTCTTGAGCGCGCTTTTCAACCGAATTCGCTGCAATTTTGTACATTGGGTTCATATTGCGTACCAAATATCTCTACTAAAAATTATAAATATAGGTCCACTTTTTCTTGTAGCCCCCATATAACGGTACCTCCTATTTTTTGGGTTTTTATCGTATTTTTCACCGAATTGGCTGTAATTTAGTATAGCAGGTACCAAATCTCTCCACAAAAAAATTTAAATATAGGTCAATTTTTTCGGATATCCCCCATATAAGGGTACCCCCCAATTTCGGTATTTTGGGGTTCTTGAGCGCGCTTTTCAACCGAATTCGCTGCAATTTTGTACATTGGGTTCATATTGCGTACCAAATATATCTACTAAAAATTATAAATATCGGCCCACTTTTTCTGGTAGCCCCCATATAAGGGCACCCCAAATTTTCGGTATTTTGAGGTTCTTAAGCGCAATTTTCAACCCAATTCGCTGAAATTTGTTACATTGGGTTCTTATTGGATACTAAATGTCTCCACAAAAAATATAAACATGGGTAGCCGCCATATAATATCTGCTTGGCAGTATTTTGGGGAAAATTATAAATTAGCTGTTTAGTACTTTTTAATATTTCAAATACTCCACAAAAAATTATGCATATAGGTCCATTTTTTCTGGTAGCCCCCCATATAAGGCTACCCCCAAATTTTCAGTATTTTGAGGTTCTTAAGCGCGATTTTCAACCGAATTCGCTGAAATTTGGTACAGTGGGTTCATATTGGGTACCAAATTGTTTAAAATTATAAAGTCCACTTTTTCATTTCAAATACCTGTCAGTATACCTGTAAAAGGGAAACATTTCAAGTCTCAGAGTACAAAATAATTTGAAAAGTTCGGGAACGCAAATCTAGTAAATATGCCAAAATTAGATGGCAATACTTCAAAATCAACATAACAAAAAGTTTACAAAGAGAAAGCCATTTTGTTTTTTTTTTTTTTTTTTTTTTATTTATTATTTTGGTTGGCCCACTTTCTATAGGGATAGAAGGTTTAGTGCCATGTATCCGTATGTAGCTTTGCTACGAATTTGACTTTATCCATAGATGGTGGTTTGTGTTTTGCAGGTTGACTTCGATCTTCTTTAAGAATTTGACCACAATGTTCAGACTTTCTAAGCCTTGTGTATCAGTGAACTCTTCTACTGTGAAGGAGTCACATAGTAGCGAAAAGCATCTTCTTTTGCTATTAAATTTACGAAAATTAAAAATTTCATGCGCAGCTGTTTGGATTTTGTTGAACGACTCGTAATTTATAGGTTATCCGTATTTAAAAACACACGTGTTAGTTAAGCGAACGCTTAACAACCGCCATTTTGTAAAAATCTATTTTTAAGCCCGTGGGCGTGTAGTACTCATTTAAAATTTTTTTACGTCTTTCTTGTGAGCCGTCCGAGGACGAACTGAAGCCATTTTGTTTTGTGCTCTCTTAAATTTGATTCAATGCTTTACCAGTTTTATGGGTTCAGGAACGGTTTTCGAGTAAAAAGTTGCAAAACTTGTAAAATTAGTAGATTCTTTTAGGTTTTGGAACGGAGCTAAAATAAAAACGACGACTGAAAAAATTGAAAAACGTTCCACCTGACTAAATGGAAACCGTGTTGTTTACGAATGAGGTTTAGACAAATTATGATTAGGGATAAGTAAATCGACTTTCGATTAATCGACTTTTTGTATTGAAAAGTCTAATGCCATGTACAGACGAGCGTTGTTCCCTCTCTCATTCGTGGTTCGACTCTTAATTATGAAGTAATTACATAGTTCAAAGGAACTACATTAAGGAACTAGTTCCTTTTTAAAAAAGAAACGAGAATGATCGATCCGCTACGTGAACTAGATTGCCCAACTCTAGAAAAAATGCAAATATATGGCCTATAAATAAGGTCACCCAGGGAGACCAGCTGATAATCGATACCTCTCAAGTTTGCTGTCAAAATGCATTATTGTGAATTGACTTCCATTATGAAAACGTTAACAAAGTCCAAATTTTTTAAATTAGACTTGAGAAAAAACAGCTGTTTTCCGATTTCGATTGCTATCTTGGTGACCTTATTAATAGATCATGGCCTATAAATAAGGTCACCAAGGGAGACCAGCTGATTGTCGATACTTCTCAATTTTGCTGTCAAAATGCATTGAGGAAGCAAATTGTGAATTGACCATTGTCATATGTGTTACACATATATAAACATAAACAAAGATGTGGAAGCGAAATTTTTGACATTCATGTTTTTCAATTTTTATTTTGAGAAAAACAGCTGTTTTTTATGATTTTGTTTACATTTTTCTGTCAAATTGGTGACCTTACAACAACAAATTTCCATGTGGTTGTTGATCGTTTTTTGTACAACAACACTTGCTGTTAACTTTTATTATTATACCATGACTTTTGATCATGGTGAAAATCGCAAAGGGGGATTTCGATTTTCCTTATAATTGGTTTTATCATCGTCTCGCTTTTGGTCCGATCCAAGGTGTATTTAATAAGGTGTAAGTGACAATCATATGGTTTCAAACTTTTTTCTTTATTGTTTGTAAAGTAAATTGTCAAAAACATTTTCAATATTACATTTCGATTTCAAAAATGTTCTTTAAATTGAGGCTTTTTTAATTATAAAAAATTCAAGAAAACTACATTCATAGAGGCGGACGGAAGGGAAACCTAGGCTCAGTTATATCCCCGTGTGTGGAAATCTGTCCAGAAATACCAGCTACTCATAAAATCGGAGAGATTATGTTAGCCTATATCACAATTCTCGGCGGAGGTTAAATACGCATATGGAAAGATTTTATACGGTCAACACTATTTCCATGATTTAGTCTTTGGCCGGGGATTCATGTCTTTCAATTTTCTTTAAGAAGGCAAGTAAATTGAAAGACACTACTCCATAGAAAAATAGATTGTAATTCACAATATAAAAATCGTCACAAGAAGCCATGGGCTGCTGTGGGAAACTTAAAATTAATCGCGACCAGGTCTTAAACTATATTTTTCACTGAACATAAAAACTTATTGCCAGCATGACAATTTAATTTCTATAACAACAATGTTGTTTTTGTAAAATATTTGTTGTTGTATCTGATGCATAGTCTGCTTTTCCACAGGCAGATTTTTATTTGAAAATTTTTTGTTTTCTCTTTTGAAATTTTCGCTTGTTTTTCCATTAGCAAATTTTTCTTTGCCAAATTTGCGAATCAAAATACAAAAGAAATAAAATAAAAGTCAAAAGTGTTTGCATTTTAAAGATTTTTGTTTGATATTTTATTTATTTTTTATATATTTTATTATATAAATTGCAAAAATTAAAAATTAAATTTCACTTGCACAAATTAAAGCAACAGGTTTGTAAACAAAAGCCGGCTGTGTGTCAGTAAAGCGAATAGGTTCAAAAGGAAATGTCAACAAAATTGTTTTCAACGAACAGAGCAAAGCAGAATTTGCGTGTACGGCAAAGAACAGGCAAATTTTTTTTTTAACTCCCTCTCGCCTACAAACTCAGTATTTGCCAAATAAAAATTTGCCTGTGGAAAAGCAGACTTACATCTTATTAAATACACCTTGAGTAAGTATTACGATATTACGGAATCAGCTGAGTACTACAGTTACCTTGTATAATTGTACCATTCCTGCAAGCATTTGGAAGTGAGTTCTAACTTCAAAGTCGTACTACAACTTTATCATTTTGATGTGATTGTCACCGACTAAGCTTTCCCAGAATTCAGGTGACTCTATAGTTTCTTAGGCGACTAAATATGCTTGCAGGGATGAGTCGTATACAAAATGTGTGTGTATAATGTTTAAAAAAAATATATATATATTTATATATATTCTAAAATCCATTTGGTAAACATTGGTAGGAATAAAAGAATAAATCATATCCCCAATTTTGAAAAGAAAACCTGACATTCCATTCATTTTTCCCCGTTTTAGTAAAATGTTAAAAATATGCCAAATGAACAAAACGACTTGTTGCATTTGCATTTTTTATTAATTCTATCAATATAGCCCACAACGTAAAGCTGTATTTTCTCTTTGTTTACAAAAGATACCCTACCTTGTATAATAGTATCATAGTATAATCTTGTAGAACGGGAACAGACTAAATACAAGGCAGGATAGCATGAGGTGAATAACAAAAAATCAACGATGTTGTTAGTGGCTTCTTCTGTCAAATATACGGATATGTTCTGAAACTCTCTGTATATTATAATTTAAAAAAAATTAAAAAGATAACATTAATAAAGAAATACTTGTGTTATTTACCAAAAAAATTGGAAAATTTTGTTCTTTACTCAATGTGTAAACTGATTTTTGACATACTGTATATATTTTGACAAGTAGATTTGCATAAAAATGTCCATGTCTGGTCAAATGTTTTTAAACTTATCGAATAATAACGTCCTCCCAATTTGACAACTGCACACTGTCAACCCATTGCAACTCTGCACATTTCTACGGTGTCAACACGACCATTCCTGTAGTCTATTACAATAAACTGCTAGAATGGTGCTAGAATTTTTAGCATGCATAATGGCGACGATTTCTTTTTGACAGTTGACTCTACTTTTGGCGCACGTGTTTTCTCACGCACCGTCCTCAAAAAATCAATTAAAATGTAATAAAATCTGTGAAATATCCGCTGAAATGGTGAAAATTCTAATCAAATAATTATTGTGTTGTAGATGAATGCCGAAAAATTGAAGAAATTGCAAGCGCAAGTGCGTATCGGTGGTAAGGGTACTCCTCGTCGCAAGAAGAAGATTGTTCACTCCACCCCCGCTACAGACGATAAGAAATTGAATTCTTCATTGAAGAAATTATCGGTCAACACCATCCCCGGCATTGAGGAAGTCAACATCATCAAGAACGATGGTACCGTCATCCACTTCAACAATCCCAAGGCACAGGCTTCGTTGCCCACCAACACCTTCGCCATTACCGGTCATGGTGAAAACAAATCCATCTCGGAAATGTTGCCAGGTATTTTGACACAATTGGGTCCCCAAGATATTACACAGTTGAAAAAGATTGCCAGTGAATTGGCCAATAAGAGTGGTGCTGCTGCGGGAGCTGCCGCCGCCGGTGCTGCTGCGGCAGCCAATGCTGGTGATGATGATGTACCCGATTTGGTGGAAAACTTTGAAGAAGTCGCCATTGGTGGTGCTGCTGCCAAGCCTGCTGAAACTTCAGAAGCTGCCAAAAAGCCCGAAGAAGTACCAGTAGCTTAAGAACAACAACAACAACAAAACACACATAATAACAAAAATAACCGGCGCAGAGGAGGTTACCTTTTGTACTAGAAGGGTAGTTTAAAGGGATGATAAACAATACCATTATTTTTACTATAATTATTAAAGAAAACACACACACACAGATAACTTTTTAATTAACTTTCATCCGTTTACTTGGAAATCATACAAGGAAGAGCATACACAATTTATTAGTGTTGGAGGAAGTTTTGTAAAAAAAGAAAAAAAAAATATTGGAAAAAGGGGGGTTTTCAAATCAAGTTGTGAGAGTTATTTTTATTGGCCCTCGACTGTGGATGCGAAAACAAAAAATCAGCTTTTGGGCAAAACGCGTGTAGTAAGCAAGTTTTTACTATATTTTTTTTATTTTAAACTTAACCATATATGCTTATTAAAAATACTATAGTAAGAAATATTTGTTAAAAAACAAGTGTAGTACACAACCATAATTATTATGATGATGAATACAAAAGAAACAAATTGTTTACTATTAAAGAGTACGGACATCTTTTGAAAAGTATGTCTTGGAAAAAAAACCACAACCCCAAAATGTGTTAACAAATTCCCAAAACAAACAACCAGTCACCTGGAATCATCCACATAACATTGAGAAACCCAACCATCATCAATCCATCCATCAATTTAAACATGTAGAGCTAAGAACGAACCACCAGTTCCATGGTTCTCTAAACTTCTACCAGCTGATCTGATGATTGATTCTTCACTTGCATGATTTTCAATAGCATGATTCCATAATTTACAATATGTTGATATACTATTATATAGACAAGAAACTATTAACAAATACTATGGCACTCCATTTAAAGAAACATTGCCAGTTTTGTAGGAGAAGAGGTTTCTATTTTTATTACATATTTTGTTTCTAATTTACAATTAAATCATTAGAAATTATTTTCTACGGTAATGTTAAGATAATGTGGTGTATAAATTTAAACTTTTTAATAGAGAAAAAATATGCTTGCTTATGCAAGACTTTTATTATCCACCATCATAACCACAACCACCACCACTACTAGTAATTTCTTTTGATAGAAACCTATCCGAATCTTCCTTAATTTTACCATACACACCGGAAACTTCTAACTTTGCCAATTTCCCCCCCTTTAACCTGGTTTGGTCCTTTTTGAATTGCTTTGTTCTGTTCCGTTCTTCTGCCCTGAATCAAAAGTTGTTCTATTTTTCTTTTCGTATATAAAAATTCATTTTCTTATGGAAAACTCTAAATTTTTTTGTGAAAAAAATCTTTAACCAAAACTGTTGAAACAACGTAATGTTCTAAGTTTTTTTTTTAATTTAAACTATAAATTTAGCAAACATTACAAAATATAAAATACAAAGAAAAACAAAAAATAAAAATAAACCTATATAAAACAAAACAACCTCAAACCATTTTTTTTGTGATATAAGCTAATTAGGAAGTGGTTCCATTACTTTTTCTCTTATCTACATACAAAAAACAAAGTTCAGTTGTGGGAAATGCTCTATTTTCTAACCACAAAAAACTGCCTCAGCACATTTTTTCTTATGGCAATCACATGGAAGCAATAGCTTTTTTTTGGAAAATCTATATTTAGCCCCTTGGTTGTTAAGCAGTCGCCTCGGCAATATATTGAATATTCAATACACAACCTGTGCACCCCCTTCTCGTTTGTTTTGGTTTGTATGCCGCATAAATATTCTATATGTATTCATTTCTATATGCCGGTTGGGGGGCAATGATTGATAAATTTTCATAAGTGAATGCGTTTTTTGTTGTGAGGTAATTGTCCGAAAAATAAAAATAACCTTGAACTCCACCTAATATGCACATTGGTTTTAAATGACAAGAGTAGAGGAGCCACCCCCTCCCCTCGCCGCCTCATCAATATTAAATCATAAGTTTTGAGTATTATTTTCAAAATGACTCATACGACAACAGCAACCAAGAGTAGTGTATCTCTGAAAAAATTTTGGTGTTTATAATCACATCAGTAATCAAGTATTTCTATTGGTTGGATTATTTTTTTTTGGGGTATAATGATCGACTTTTGTCTTAAAGTTTTACGGCGTCAACCAAGTGGTATGGAAGGCGATTCCAATCGACTTTGTAATTTTGTAAACATAAACTCCGTTATTAATGGAATGGTTTTAAATTTATAAATTATTAACCCTACGGTCAATAACCAAAAAAGTATACGTAGATCAATAACCGTGGTAAATTTGTACCCATCCAAAGATAGCTCTGTAACTCATCAAAAAATTGGACTATCGTAAGGTTTTTTGTTTTAAGTTGCTATAGTTTATACTTGAATAATCTAGATGTAGGGCCTAAAATTATATATACATTAAAATAATATATATTTAAATCCATGCTTAATGATAAATCTAAAACAATCATTTAAGTTCGTTATGTTACCTCGAACATGAAGGTTAAGCTTTTTTAGTTATTTTTTATATGTCCAACCGTGGAAGACAATAACTCTGAAAATGGTCTTACAAATTGGATGAGATGCGCACAAGACCGACGCGCTTGGAAATCCTTTTAAAGCTCGGCTTTTAATATAAATCTAAATGGACTTATATAAAAAGGTTATGCAAATATGGTTTTCAGCTCTCAAGATTATGCCAAACTAGGATTATTGACTTCGCTCTAAAATAAACAAAATGACAGACCTTTGAAAAAATATTTTTGGAAAATCGCCGAATTTTGACCAAAAACCAAGTTAAAAAATAAGAAAGATCTTCAAAGATTGGCTTTATCCTAGTTTTTGAGTTATTGTGCCCGCCATTTAAAAAAGATTTCCCATCGCGTCGGCCTTTTGCGCATCTACTTGATCTTTCCATCGAATTCGTGGCCTTCCCCTTCTGCGTGAACCATCAGCTGGTTCGCTTTTATATGACTATTGAGCTGGGGCATTCTCATTCATTAACACGACAATGGCAATGTCGATGTCCCTGTATAGATGGTAAAGCTCGTGGTTCATTCGACGACGATAATCACCATCAACGCAGATCAGCCCATAGATCTTTAGGAGAATTTTTCTTTGAAACACTCCAAGAGCTGTCTTATCTGCTAGCGCAAGTACCAATGGTTCAGATCCATACACCAGCACGGGTAGTATCAGCGTCTTGTAGAATGGCTCAGTTCTCACGAGGAAATCTCTTGATTTCCTGTTCAAGCTTGAAGGCCCTGACAAACTGACGATCCCCCTGATCCACCCACCGACCGAAGGACTCCTTCAAAGAGTAACCAATGACTGCCACTAATGCTACCATAAGGATCAGATTTGTCAATGATTGCCACTTGAAGATCTTCGTCACCACCTACCTTGGTCGGTCTGCCATATGGCTTCCTCTGTCTCTGACTACGAACCTTGGAGTTAGCTTTTCCAGTTGATGCCTTCTATGTACTAGGCTTTTTCTCCGCCATTTGTTGCCCAGCCACAGCCGCATATGAGATGAAGTCATCGCCTTCTACGGTGAAGGTTGCGGACCTTCTGATAAGCGAATGCGCTTCACATATTTGCTCTGCGGGGCGACATTTTCTCTTCCAGGAGACTATGGTACCTTGCCACGCTTGCCCTTCTACCTGTTCCGACAACTGGTGGACCCACTCAAAGCTTTGGCACAAACCGCTTCACCTTTGTCCCTAGGAGTAGAATCGGGCTTTGGGACAGAGCCTTCCACACGTTGATAACCCTTTTGGATGACAGTTTGTGTCAGGATGTTCTCAGTAGCCTTTTCCTTTGCCTTCTGACTCGGGTTGGGCTACGAGCTATTACCACATTGCTCTTCCGGTACAATTTTGTCTAATTGGTCGAAGATTTCCTTACTCTCCTCCTCTAATCGCGGATAGCGTTAAGGGTCCCGTGTAAGTCGTCCCCTCCCAGAACTACAGTCCTGTAAGTCAAAGACTTGCTCGTCTGCCAATTGAATTGCCGGTTCGTCAACGTTATTCGGGTTTGAAATTGATGCGCTTGTAGCAGATACAGGTGCCAAGGCATCCACACCTAGACCAGCCGGATCACAATCGCTTGATCTCGACGACACATGGCTTGTGATCTCAACAACGATTGCCGCCGAAACTGGGTTATTAACTCTCTGCACCGTAACTTTATTCTTTTTAAAGGTGCTTGTTCACCTCTACATCTCGTATGAACTTTACCAGCATGTTGTTAAAAAGGTCATACGAGAGGATGTCACCTTATCTGAACCCTTGTTCGGTATTCAAGGGCTCCGAGAGGTCATTTCTGACTTTAACTGCTGATCTTGTGCCAGTCAAAGTTATGGTATTATTTTTGCAGGAATGCCGAACGCAGACATGCCTTCAAACATCTCTGAGCGAATTGGGCTTTCGAATGCGGCTTTATAGTCGACGAATAGGTGGAGTGTCGATGCGTTTTTCTTGGGTCTTTTCCAGGATTTGGCGCAGAGTTATAATCTGGTCTGTGGTGGATTTGTCAGGTCTGAAACTGCATTGATATGGTCCAAAAGTATCATTCACCATTGGCTTCAGTCGTTCACACAGTACGCTGGATGTATCGACAGTTGAGCATATTGTACCATGGTTGACAAATTACAAATTTTCTCATTTAAGTCTGCTTTTCCACAGGCAGATTTTTATTTGGCAATTTTTTTGTTTTCTCTTTTGAAATTTTCGCTTGCTTTTCCATTAGCAAATTTTTCTTTGCCAAATTTGCGAATCAAAATACAAAAGAAAGAAAATAAAAGTCAAAAGTGTTTGCATTTTAAAGATTTTTTTAATATTTTATTTATTGTTTATATATTTTATTATATAAATTGCAAAAATTAAAAAATAAATTTCACTTGCACAAATTAAAGCAACAGGTTTGTAAACAAAAGCCGGCTGTGTGTCAGTAAAGCGAATAGGTTCAAAAGGAAATGTCAACAAAATTGTTTTCAACGAACAGAGCAAAGCAGAATTTGCGTGTACGGCAAATTCTGAACAGGCAAATTTTTGTTTTTCTTCCTCGCACCCCTCTCGCCTACAAACTCAGTATTTGCCAAATAAAAATTTGCCTGTGGAAAAGCAGACTAAGAAAAAAAATATTTTTCATCCACAACCATGGTATAATAATAGAAGGTAACAGCAAGTGTTGTTGTACAACAAACAATACAACAACCACATGGAAATTTGTTGTTGTAAGTTATATTAGTGTCAACGTTTTTTGACAGAAAAATGTAAACAAACAAACAAATTATCAACAAATTATTTTATTTTGAAAATGAAATATTTTCGAATCCTAAAAATAAAATTTGAAAAACCTGAATGAAAATCTATCTAATTTATATTTCTATCGCTTCCAAGTCTTTCCATAATTAAGCCATTGTCACTTATATGTGTAACACATATGAAAATGCAGGGAATTGCGAGTTATTCCATGAAGAAAGATTTGCTTCCTCAAACTTTCCCAGTAGGCAGATTGAGTAAATTTAATACGGGAGCACATTTAATAAAAAACAATTTCAAATTGTATCCGTTCCCAATTTTCCTGTTGGGTGATTTTTAAAAACATAATTTGTCATATTCATATTGACACTAGTATTACGTTGGAATCAAAAATATTGTTACCTTTTTCATCCATAACACAACCTATCAGGATCCTCTAAAATTAAAGCGAGATGGTCATCAATTGAATACACGTCGCATAAGCGCGCTCATGCATAACATTACGCTACGTTACGTCACCATTAACCAACATTATACCAACGAAGTTGATTAGCCAATAGTCGACTTACATATCCCTAACGTACGTGTACGTCAAACAAAATATATTTTGTCTATAGACGAAAATATAAAGAAAAAAAAATAATATATAGAAATAAAAATCGGTGAATATATATTTTTCCTGTACTTTGGTTCTTCCAATTTATTTCCATCGGCTAAGAAATAAATACTAACGGATATTTATTGGTAAAAAAGTCGGAAAACCGTATTAAAAGATTACTTCGTAAAAGGTAATTTGTGTGCAGTCAGAGTCAGTCAGTTGCATCGTTTATCCCCCCTCCAAAAAGCGAAGAGTGCATCCCCCCTTCTTTCGTAAACAGGTCATAACATAACATTTTAACGATTCCCCTTTCACTTTCTTCGGTGGCTGGGTGCCTTGTCATTTTGTTGTTGCTTATGTGTACTTTAATATACGTAATAGTATATTTAGACCCCCACACCCACCATGTTGGATAAATTGTCATTGTATTGCGGGTGATTTTGAAAAAAGTGCGCCAACAAAATAAATAAAAAAGTTTACGCTAATATTTAAAATATGAAACGTATTATCCCAACGAGAGATTATAAGAAATAACAACTCCGATCATCTGTTGTGTAAATATTGAAGGATTAAGAAATAGTCTAAATTAATATATAAAATATTAAACGAATTGTCGCGATCAGAGGCTATTGGAGGATAGAAAAAGTCAATCATAAATATGTTTCGTATCATATTAGATATCACCACGATTATTAGAAATTACACCTCTTTTTTTCTTATTGGATTTTACATCAAAATATTTCAATTGCATTTATTTACACAATAGAAAAATAACCGTTTGTTCTTGTTTGTCATGTATCACTTCACGAAAAAGTTTCCTACTGGGGTCATTGATTATTACTATTGCGCTTTTGCCTTCCTATACAATTTTTTGTTTTGTTTTCGGGGAAACAATATTTTTGTTTTTGTTGTTTAATCGTTTCTTCCTCTTTGTATTTTTCGCATCATTTTTTTTTTTGATTTTTTTGCTTTCTCTTATTTGCCTATTTTTCGTCAATAATGGAATTAATCATTTTTGTTTTTATGCGTATATTTCATAACATTGTCGAAATTTGTTGTTGTAGTTGTTTTTTTGTTGAGAAAAGGGGGTATGACCGTTCATGTGGACAAAGACGACGACGCTTCACTTTATCAAACAAATAAAAGGCGGCGAACAATATTTGTGTTTTATATTTTTGGAACAATAGAAAAAAAGTATTGATACATCAACGTACATACTATATGTATACGATATAATATACAAACGATATTGCATGTACAAACATACGTACGTACTTAACTATAAACAACTAGACGTGGCATTTTAAGGTGATTGTCGTCGCCTGAAGTTCATGCAAAAGGTAACAACACAAATGCCCAACTAACGACTCCAGTTTTGTAGTTAAAAAGTAAAAGGTGTAAACGGTTTAAAAGTGAGCATGGAGGAAACAATAACAACAACACAAAAAACTCAATAATTTGGAGTATAGTGCTGTAATCTAAGATACGACACCATATCAATGGTGTACATTATACCTATTAAAGATTGTTTCTATATACATAGCAGTGAAAATATCCAGCCAATGATGTCGAAATGAGAAAATAAATAAAATGTGCAAAGAGGAACACAACATAATGGTTGTCAGGTTAATGGGTCAATGGCCGATCATTTGAAGTTGGTGATCGGTATTATATTCCTGAATGTTTGCTTCAAAACATTTCGGTTCCTGGTCCTGTAGTTTTTGTCAAAAGCGCATCAACCACAATCTAGGTGAAACGCTAGATGCCGACACAAAACTAGACATTTCCGCAGACTTCTTAAAAGCAAAATAAGCAGCATCTTACATTTGCTAAAATTTAACTGCACTAATCAATCCAAAACTGTGGATCTTGTTAGTCGGAGTATATGGTTGCTGCGATACAGCGATCCGCATGGTGCGGAGGGATTTTAATATACATCACGAGTTATATTGTTCCGTCAAGGAATTGTCCTGCAACAGTTTGGATGGCTATTTGGAATATCCTTATAATAAAATTTTTCTTGGGTTATATTTTAAACCCTATGAATTCCGTACACACCTAAACCATAGGCATATTGATGATTGGCCAGATTTCATCAATTTTTCTAATCACCGCAGCTAATTTCATCAGACCCTCGTATAGTTGAGAGGAATTTCCGTCAAAGTATGATTACTGATGCCATTAAGAGGCAAAATGCAAAGCGTGGTTTTATATTTGTCGGGATCGGGATCGGTGTTGAGAGTTTCTCTCTCTTGAGAGAGTAATTAGAGTTGCGCTATTTTAAATTTTGTAACAAGCGTACTTTTTGTTCACAAAAGATACGAATTGACATAAACGTACCAAAACAAAAATTAGATTTTTTATTATTCGTGAATACATTTACGCTTAAATTATAACATATATTATTTATGCAAATAACTGGTATAAATATTGGCCAATATTTCTCGATAATTATGATTTATTATCATTTGAAGTAGAATTTAAGGTACCTTTTCGTACTTTTTTGTTCCTACCTGTGGTAATGTTTTCCAACACAATTCACAATTTACCACTGAGAGAGAGAGAAACTCTCAACGCCGATCCCGATCCCAACAAATATAAAACCACGCAAAGAAAAATTACTAATTTTTCGAAAGTTCTTTTCTGAAAATATTCCTAAAATCTGCAGAAATGGAATGTCTATTAACTTATGTATGAAAAGAATTACAATTGGAAAGAGAGTGACCTGTGGCATTAGCCATAAGTCTATGGAAAGATGATTTCTTAACTCGGATGGACAATTGAAAAATTGATATGCTGGCAGTTTTTTTTTTCACTAAAACCTGTATTTCCTCCGCTGCTATGGATGTTCAGAAGAAGCTTAATTTCAGCCGTATAAATGATGAAGAGTGTGGCGGCATCATTCAGTTACTAAAGCATTACTATTAAGTTTCTGTTCTGGATCACGTCTCAACAGAACAACAATATGTTGTTGATGTAATATCTGCTTCTTCAGAATTAGACATCCAATAGGGAGAGAATGGTCTATTAAAGAGAAGAATGGAAGCTATTAAAGATAACCTCTAAAAAACAGGCCTATCACATAGTATAGACATTTTTTAATACTCATCCAGTTTAGAAAACAATACAATGGTACAGAATAAATACAATACTTGAATACCCCTTACTTACTTAGCTGGCTATAGACAGAACAGACAAGCCATAAGCCGAACTTAAAAATGATTTCCAGACGGGTCTATCTTGTGTGCATTTTTTCCAATTTGAAAGACCATGTACAATATTTCATCATCCACTTGATCTTTTCATCGAATTCATGGCCTTGGCCTCGCTTTTATAGGCCTTTTGAGCAGGGGCTTCCTCATCCATTCACACAACATGGCCTAGCCATCGTAGTCGCTGCAGCTCGATACGACTATGTCGATGTCAGAGAATATATGGTATAGCCCATGGCTCATTCGACGGTGATATTCACAGTTGATGCAGATCGACCCATAGATCTTTGGGGAAATTTTTCTCTCAATCACTCCCAGAGCCGCCTCATCTGCTTGCGCAAGTACCCATGCTTCTGACCCATACACGAGCACGGGTAGTATCAGCGTCTTGTAGTCTCGTATGACCTTTTCCAGGAGGATGATTAACAGGTCACACGACAAACTGTCACCTTGTCTAAATCCTCGTTCGGCATTGAAGAGCTCCGAGAGGACCTTTCCGATTTTAAATGCCACTTAAAACATTAATTATTTTGTATTAATTTTGCAGAAATTCCGAACGCAGACATGGCTTTAAATATCTCTGAACGGATAGGGCTGTCGAATGCAGCTTTATAGTCGATGATTAGGTGTTTTTTTTTTGGTCTTTTCCAGAGTGAAAATCTGGTCAATGATGGATTTGCCAGGTCTGAAGCCGCATTGGTATGGTCACACAGCACACTTGATAGCACTTTATATGCGATGGGAAGAAAATTTATTCCTCTATAGTTGGTACATATCGTCTTGTTTCCTTTCATGTGCACAGGACACATGATGCTGTGGTTCCAATCATTGGACATGCATTCCTCCAGCTAAATTGTACTAATCAGCTGGTGCATGCTCCTGACCAGCATCTGACCACCGGTCTTGAATAGTTCGGCTGGTAATACATCGTCATCTGCTGCTTTATTGTTCTTCATTTCATTCATTGCTACTCTGACCTTATCTTGTCTAAGTGGTATACACTCTATACCGTCATCTCTTATATGATCTGGGGTATCTTCTTCACCGCCACTATTTGATACCAGAAGCTTTCAAAATGTTCCTTTCAGATACTCAACACGCTGTCTGTATCTGTTGTCAGGTTTCCTTCTCCATCTCTACAAGAGGATGTGCCTGCACCAAAGCCTCCGGTTTGGTGTTTAACCCGTTGGAAGAATTTTCGGACTTCATTCTGACTCGTTTTTCTTGTTCTTTCTTCTATTTTCTTTCATCCTTTTTTCCCGATAATTCACCATCACATTACGTGTTGCTACTGTATGCAGATTTGCCCTATACGCTGCGTTTTCCACATCAGTTGCATTACGACACTCCTGATCTTACCATGGGTTTCTTGGTGGTGGTTTTTGGTACCCAAGTGTTGTTTTTGCTGCAGTTTGTAGGTAGTGAGCAATTCTTTGCCATTGTGCTTTTATACTATTATCGGGACAAGAAGTGCTTTCGTCAAGCAGGTAGGTAAGTTGAGCGGAGTAGGCCTCTGCTACCTGTTGTGTTTGCAGATTTTCGACGTCAAGTTTCCGTGTTACGCCTTTGCTGCTACATTAAGACGGGTGCGAACCTTGACTGTCACAAGGTAGTGGTCCGAATCGATATTCGTTCCTCGTATCGATCGAATGTCTAAAACACTGAAAAAATGCCGTCCGTCTATCACAACAGGGTCAATTTGATTTCCCGTTGCTTGATCAAGAGAAATCCTGGTGGCCTTGTGTATATCGAGATTCTTGAATCTGGTGCTGCTAACTACCATGTCAATCAATTTCCGACGATACGACCAAAAATATTTTCCCTTCCGATTACTGCATTAACATATCCTAGCAGAATTTTAATGTCATGGTCGGGGCAGCGGTCATATGGAGTTTCTAGGCGCTCGTAAAAAATGTCTTTGGTCTGTTAATCTTTGTCTTCTGTCGGAGCATGAGCGCAAATAAGGCTGATGTTGAAGAACTTCGCTTTTATACGTATTGTAGCAATTGGCTCATCTACAGGATGAGCAGCCAAACTCACATCTCGTTTCATGGCAGATATAATACCGGGCGTAATCATCTGATTTACTTACGCCAGTCCCTTTCCATCGCATTTCCTGCAAGGCAATAATATCGGCTTTGTACTTCATGAGTACATCCGCCAAAGCGAAAACTGCGCCTGTTCTGTACAACGTGCGCACATTCCAAGTGCAGATTCGCAGATTGTGGTCCTTTATACGTTGGTGGGGTTTGGTTTTCTTTTTCGTTACGTTTTCATATTAGGAGAAGTTTTTCTCGCGGCACATATCAGCTCACTATTTCAATGGAAGATGAAAATAGTTACCCCAGGTGACACCGTGAGGGGGACAGTGTCCACAATTGAAATGAAACAGGGTCCAAGATAAATCTGGGCTTCGCCATGTTAAAGCCCATCAGAGCCATTGCTTGGTATCTATCATCCCCTACGTCACCCATTTTGTACGTCGTAATATTTTTAGCACCTAAAGATCAGGACCGAATAGGGTACACATCGGTCCACTCCTTTGGGTATACAAATAGTAAAAAATCAATATTCATAAGTCCAATACTACGTGAATTGAATGCCCGATATTATCTAAACTACTCTGCATTTCATAATACTCTTACCAACTTTAAATTCGATTCGAAGATGGGAACAAGTTAGAATATGGGACTTAACTCTCCACTATTTCTGTTACCTCTCCAACAAAGTGTACAAATTTTGACAATTGGTTAGCTAAAGATGTAACGTACATCATTCCTTTTTGAATACTAAATACTAAAATTATTAAAAAAAAATCATCTTCCTGTTACGCTGTGAAATCAATAACAGCTGCTTGTGTTCTGGGAAACCCCACACACATATCAACTTCTTCATTATGACCATAAAAAACCCACAAGTTCACTTACTTTCTGCTATACCCCTAACATTCACACACATTTACATTCTACGCTAAGCTGCAATTTCTTTGCTTTGCAACATAAAAGAAGCTATTGCATCATGTTAATGTGCCTCAAATGGATTTCACAATATCTCGTCAAGTTCGCAAACGAACACATTGGACATATAAGAGCCAGTTTATTCCTCAACAACATTTTCAGTTCAACAATGACTAACAAAGCAATAGCAGCAATAACCGCAACATGCACTCTTCGTTATCTATATAAAATAAAACTGAAATAAATTTTGTATTTAATTTTATTTTAGTTTTGGAAAAGAAAAATTAAATCAGCACGTGGCAATAACTGAATATCGAATATCTCTGTATGGGGCAATAAGGCAACAGATTTCTTGGCTTTGGAGAGGAAATGTTTGACAGTGCACAACAGGATCAAAAGTTTTTTCGACGAAAGTAAACTTAAGTGACAACTATTTAAAAAAAGTAGAATCGTCCCGGTGGAATAAAAGTAAAAAAAAACCAACATGAAACCGGCAATAGCTAATAACACCGGTGGTGGAGTTGGTGGAGGAGGAATTGGTTCCCTTAACAATTCACCCCTATCACCGAATGGCAGTTTTCCCAATATTGAAAAACCTCGCACCGATTATTCCAGCATAAGTGGAAAAAAGGTTTTGGTATCACCCACCGAGGAACAGTTTGAATTGTTGAAAAAACGTTTGCAGGAACGTACCGAGGATAGTCGCGGGGAAACAATTTATGAAATTGGCGTGGGAGAGGGTAAGTCCGTACATATGAAATATTTGAATATATATTAAAAAAAACTCCATATAATTTAGATGGGGGCGATAGTGGTCTGGATGAGGAAGAATATCAGGCAGCTGTTGCCACATTACAATCTCTGGCCACGACCATTGATGCCGATATGGTATTGCTGCGACAGCGTAAAGTTGAAAAAGGCCTAACGGGTCAATATCTGATACGTAAACGTGTTGATACCTCCGATTTTATGGAAATAAGGTATGTCGTCGGGCGGGCATATTTGTGTGTGAGTGTGTGGTTTTTTTAATTTTAAATATATATTTTTTTATTTTTACAGAGTGGCCGTTGTGGGTAACGTAGATGCCGGCAAATCTACTCTACTGGGTGTCCTCACCCATGGTGATTTGGATAATGGACGTGGCCATGCTCGTCAACGTTTGTTCCGCCACAAACATGAAATGGAAAGTGGTCGTACCAGTTCGGTGGGCAATGATATTCTTGGTATGTTTCTTTGGACCAAATTCTTTTCAGACAATTTGTAAGTCCGTCCATCAGTCTGGCTGGTGTGCACGATAACTCTTTCAAACTTAAATCAATTCGAATTTGGGGAATAACGGTCCACTACTTCTGATAGCTGAAAATTAAATTCCCGACTGCCAGAGGTGCCCTGAGGCTCCGAGAAACTGCTACCTGAAATAGCTGAACTATGGTCACATTGGTATCCTCAATGTAACACCATGTTGTGATTTCTTGAAGAGAAATACTCACATTAGTGACTATGTTCCCTCTCATAGAGACTTTAATGACATCAGAGTAGAGTTTCCTAGTAGGGAATCTTGGACTTGTGGCTCCTTACCTCTGCCAGGTCTGTCATTCTTTACAGACGGGTCAAAGATGGAGGAAGGCACTGATGCAAGCGTTTACTGTAGGGAATTAGAAATATATGACTCATATAAACTTAATAATCTTTGTAGCGTTTTTCATGCAGAAATCCTTGCAAAAAATACTTACTGCCGATTATATGGGACCAGTGACTATATATGTCGATAGTCAGGCGGCCTTCAGGGCTTTGAAGTCGTGCACTATAAATTCAAAAGCAGTTCTTAATTGCAAGTCCGCTTTGCATGATATACGATGGATAGTTAACTTATGTTGGGTTCCAGGACATAGTAACATAGAAGGGAACGAGATAGCCGACGAGCAGACGGGATCATAACAGATCACTGTAGGATTGGATCTTTCACTTCGAAGTGGACTCCAGCGGAGAGAATTACTGTCGTCTATGTAAGGACGAAGAAGAGCTAGAAACAATTGAACATATCCTCTGTAGATGTCCATCGCTGGGTGGCAGAAGAAATAAATAGTTTAAAAGATATGAAATTGATCTTCTCTAAAGTAGACTCCAACCAAATCCTTTGTCAAAAATCTGACATGGCTAAAATAACCTAGGCTATCCTTATCCTTCTATTTTCTTCTTTTCCCGTTCTCTTTTCGGTATAAAGGATGCATTTTTACCAATTCTAGATCAAGTCCCAAAATGAGACCCGTCGGTCCACTCCTTCTGGTACCTCCCCCACAAAGTGTCAATATTTTGAAAAATTTTCTATTCAAAATGGATTGTATATCCGATTTGACTTAAACTTTACACATCGTAACATTTTTACCAAACCTAGATCATGTTCGGAGATGGCACCCATAGGTCGACTCCTTCTGGTACTTTCCCCACAAACATTCATACATTTGCTGGGGCTCTACACCTGTCGGCAACAAAAATCTGACCCTTCTTACTTCATTATTTTATCTTCCTCTTTTTACAGGCTTCGATAGTGTCGGCAACGTTGTAAATAAACCCGATCACGGGACATTGGATTGGGTAAAGATCTGTGAGAAGTCAGCCAAGGTAATAACCTTTATTGATTTGGCTGGTCATGAACGTTACCTGAAAACCACTGTGTTTGGCATGACAGGTCATGCACCGGATTTTGGAATGTTAATGGTAAGAATGGACTTCAAATAATCTGAAAAAAAAAATAAATAATAACCCTTTTCTCTCACCCCACTTTCAGATTGGCGCCAATGCCGGCATAGTTGGTATGACCAAAGAACATTTGGGTTTGGCCTTGGCACTCTCCGTGCCGGTATTTGTCGTTGTAACCAAAATCGATATGTGTCCACCGAATGTGCTGCAAGATAATCTTAAATTATTATTTAAAATTCTCAAATCGCAAGGGTGTCGCAAAGTACCCGTTATGGTAAAGACAGCCGATGAGGTGGTGCTGAGTGCGACAAATTTCGTATCCGAACGGTTGTGTCCCATTTTCCAAGTGTCCAATGTGACGGGCGAAAATTTGGATTTGCTGAAAATGTTTTTAAATTTGTTAACGACGCGTATGTCGGGGCAGGATAATTCACCGGCTGAATTTCAAATTGATGATACATATTCGGTGCCGGGTAAGTGTGTGTGTGAAAAATGGGAAAATGTAAGATTTAAATGTGTAAGAAAAAGAAAAAAAAAGGAAAATTACTGGGGAACTCAGTGTGAAGTCTATTTAGCCTGGCTCAAGAAGTGGACCATTTTCGAGATCGGCTTCAAAAAATCACTTTTAAAAAATCCACGCCTTGTTAATGGCTTCAAAAAATAATTCTTAAAAAACCCCACGCCTTGTTTATGGCTTCAAAAAATAATTTTTAAAAAATCCACGCCTTGTTGATGGCTTCAAAAAATAATTTTTTAAAAATCCACGCCTTGTCTATGGCTTCTAAAAACATTTTTTTTAATTTTTGATTTAAAAAATCAACGTTTTGTTTATGGCTTAAAAAAATAATTTTAAAAAATCCCTCTCACATTTGTTATAAATCTTCATAATTTTGGATAATCAAAATTTAAGTATTTCTCTCTCTCCCTCTCTCAAAACAACTCAGTTTATTTTCAATGCAACCTCCTGTACCTGAAAATAAGTTTTTAATTTTTTTTCTGCATTTTCTAACAGGTGTGGGCACTGTCGTTTCCGGCACCTGCCTTCAAGGCTTGATAAAACTTAACGACGTACTAATGCTCGGCCCAGATCCCTTGGGCAATTTCATGCCCATTGCCGTCAAGAGCATACATCGCAAACGTATGAATGTCAAAGAGGTGAGAGGCGGTCAAACTGCCAGCTTTGCCTTGAAGAAAATCAAACGATCTCAAATACGCAAAGGCATGGTTATGGTTAGTCCGGAACTTAAACCGCAAGCATGTTGGGAATTTGAAGGTGAAATTCTGGTATTGCATCATCCGACTACCATATCGTCACGCTATCAGGCTATGGTCCATTGTGGCAGTATACGTCAGACCGCCTCCATTGTAAATATGTCCAAGGAATGTCTACGGACCGGTGATAAGGCTCATGTTAAATTTAGATTTATAAAACATCCGGAATATATAAGACCCGGTCAGCGAATGGTATTTCGTGAGGGGCGCACCAAGGCTGTGGGCAATGTACTGAAACCCATTACAAATTCACAGGCCGCCCAAAATCGACCGAAACCCAATAAAATGCAATCACGATCACAGGGTCAGGGTAGTTCGCAGCACAGCAATAATCCACCACAAAATCAAAACCAAAATCCCAATGTCCAGGCAGCGGCAGCCAATAATAGTGGAACGAAATCTGATATGGATTTGAAAAATCACAAAAGCGATGGAGTCCTAGAGGTCACAGTGGACAAGAGAGATAATACAAGGCTGGCCAATAAACGTAACGTGAATAAAAAGACCATAGGTTCGGCAACGGCATCTGCAGGTGGTGGGGGTGCGGCGGGTGCTGGTAGTGTTACGGCCAACTCCAATGAGACAACGTCACAAATCAATGCAACAAATACACCGCAACATATTGCCGGAAAAGTCCAGTAAAATTCAAATGAAAAATAATGAGGCAAATATTTTTAAAAATAAAAACACACACACATCTATTTTACATAAAAAATCTATGTATTATGGAAATTGAATCGGCAGAAGTATAAAAACAAAAACGTGGTGAATTGCTAATACGAATGTACAAAACAAAATTTTAAATTTTTAGAAGAAAAGCAACAACAAAAACTATTTTAATATTAAAAAACCATTACCATTTTCCGCCGTCTTCAACCACCACCACCAATCATTTGATAAATCAGACACATCCTCCGATACATTATTTTTTTTGTACATCACCATTTTTTGAGCGTTTCAAATATGTTTCGTTAATATATCTAGTTTTTTTGGAAATAAAAAGTATTTAATTAATTTCGATACTCTCACAATATCATCAGCCATATCAAAAAACGAAACTGAATTTATTTTTTCTTTGGCTATATATTTTTTTTAAAGATTTTCTTCTTCCATTTTTTTATTTTTAGTTTTATGTTGAGTTATTTTTTTATATATATAATTTTTTTTTTTGGAAAAATGTGAAAAGGAAATTTGTTATAAGAAATGTTTTTTTTTTTTGTTTTGGAAAAAGAAAAGTGAAAATAAACAATTTATTTGAAAATAAATTAAAATTGGATTTTTGTTTTAAAAAAAATAAGGGAACCGGCCATCAAAAGGTCTTTTAATATGCTGGGAAAATGTCCTCTTTGGGAGACCAAAAGTTTTTCTAGTAGAAGAACAAAAAGGTCTTCCACAAAGTATTCTCTTAAAAGGCCTAAAGTGAAGACCAGAAATACTAATTCATTAAAGACTTTTTTCAGTTAATTCAATTTTTTTCTTTATTCAGATATAAGTTCTCGTAAATAATCTTCTCAAATACTTTATCGATCACTGATCACAGGTCTTATCAATACTCTTCGGGTTAGCTTTTTTAGGTACTGGTATCACTCTATGGATCTTAAAACAATCGGGATATTTTCCTTCTATAATCATATTGTTAAAAAAGGCTGGTTAATTCTTCGACAACCTCAGATAATCTCATTGGCAACATCGTTGGTTAAATACCATCTGAACCACAACTTTTTTTATGTTCAATTCGTTAAGTTCCTTAATGACTAGATTCTTTGACACTTCCAAGAGAACAAACCGACTCCGCTTAATTACCAGTGTTCCAAATTAATTAATATCATCATTTCTATATCGTTGGATGGAATTTTGCAATACACGCACAGAGTCTATGAAATGACTATTAAATTTATCCGCCTTGTGAGGATCTATAAGGAGTACATCACCATCAAATAGGATCTTCGTCTCCTCATATTGGAATCATGAGGAGACACTCTGTTGCAGTGCTCAAGGCGGCATTCTGGCAGAATTGAATATTTTTCCATTGCGTTGTACTAACATTGGCCGACCACATGGAACGATATAGTTTACTACAGACCAGTCTATTACTGTTTATGTTGTTAACAAGGTTTCTTTATCAGCTCCCCAAGTGCTGCCGGCGAGTGACTTGAGGCATAACTGCTCCTGACCTTATCGCAAATAGCTGTAACATGCTCGGAGGACCCCTAGAACTTTATGGTAATTGGTACTCGAAATTGTGTGTCCATCGATCTGTACATTCAAAGGTGGCCACACTTTATGGTAAGTGGTACTCGGAATTGTGGATCCATCGATCTGTATATTCAAAGGTAGCCACACCTCCGCTGACCATTTGGTAAACAGTGTAGTCGTTGACTTAGTGGCGGATATTTCCATATTCCTCTACCGGAAAAATCAGCTATATCCACGAGATAACCGTTCAGGCTCTCTCAAATGTCCTAAATTTTCGGTCTTCAGTTAGCTTTCTTAGGTATTGCTATCACTCTATAGATCTTCAAACAATTCGTGATATTTTCCTTCTCTAATCATATTGTTAAAAAATGCATATTTTTTATGTCCAATGCGTTAAGTTCCTTAATGACTAGATCCTTTGACACTTCCAACAGACCAAACCCACACCGCTCAATCATCAGTGTTCCAAATGAATTAATATCATCATTTCGATATCGTTGGATGGAATTTCTCAATACATGCGCAGAGTCTATGAAATGTCTATTAAATTTATCCCCCTATAAGAAGGACATCACCATCAACAATTTGTCCCAAAGGATTCTTATTTCTTTCCATTTCCTTGTTCAAAAATTGCCACATCTTTCTCATGTCTCCACTACACGACTTAATATTATTTTGATAATAATTATCTCTTAAACGTTTGCCAACTTTCTGTTTCAATCGATTTTTTACGCTGAGACCATTTCTTACGCCTTACTGCAAGCAATTTCTTCTTATAATCAATTGATCAGATAACCAGGGAGCTATGTTCTGTCGACTATTTACCTTCTCCGCTTCATATTCAGTGCTCTGACTAACAACTCCGACCTCAAAGTATTTTTCAGTGGAAAACAAGGTCTTTTTCACAGGGGACTAGAATGGAAGAGCAATTAATTATCAGATAATTTACAAAACGCTGTTTTCATAAATGTCCAAAAGTTCCAGAAGGTTTTCTCCGTGAATTAACCGTCCTGGAAAAAAATAACTCTAGAGAATAGAAACTACAAAACTTGTGAGGTTATTATATTCGATTCACGAACTTTTAAGCCATTCGTTTATAAATATTTTACATTTATTTAAAACTTAATTTAAAAACGGAAAATAGATTATCAAAAAATAGTCTTCCTTTAAAATTCGCACACTGAAAATACAACGAACTAAAATTTCTTCTTTTTAATTTCATCCTTGACACCTTCGATTTCTTTTTTCACATTATCTTTGAAAAGGTTCATAAATGATCTGCGACGAAGAAAAAAAAGAAAATACAAAAACACAATTTTAAAAATTAACAACAACAAAAAAAGGCTATTAACAAACTCACTTAAAACGATCCGGTGACATTTCATGTAATTTTGTTTCATGTGCCAAATCCTTGGCCCGATACATGAGGGAGACAACAATTTGTGCTGCACGACGCATTGGATAACTTTCGGCCATACGATTTATAAGCTGTTCATTATTGGCTAAATAGCGCATTAGGATACGAAACACCATGTTGGCGGGGGTGATCGGACGTAGTTGGAATGCAATAAACAAAAGGGAGGGAGAGAGAGTGGGGGAGTTTTTTTGCTTCGACCTTAAAATTGTATATCCTTATATTTGCGTATTAATTGCTGTTTCAATTTCAATTGATTCCGTAACAATTCCAATTGCTGTAGTTGTTCCTCTTTGTTGTAATCAATGCCGGGTAAAAGCCTTACTTGGGCCCGTGCAGCTTCGAAACGTTTTTGTAATTCTAAAATCTGAAAAAGAAAAGAAAAACAAATGAATGAGAAAAATTTGAGATCGGAATTCGTAAAATAGGTAGATATTCGCCGACCTACGACGTGATTGTTCCTACCGTGCCCTTTAGTAGTTTAATTGTCCTTCGAAAACACTAATCTCAATATTGCTAAGAGGAAGGAGGACTTTAATTTTTCCTCAGTATTTTCTTACAATGAAGATTTGAAATAAAAGATTCAAGTGTCCTAAGAATTATCTGGGTGCATATACACACCTGATAGCAAGGGAATTTTTTTGATATCTAAGGATGATTTTTCTCTCCAATTTCTTTTTGGTTTCAGTCAAATCCGGAAATCTTCGCATGAAATCCAAATGCGTCTCTCAAAGAACCCAGTATGCCTTCTTCAAAGAACCCAGTATGTCTTATCAAAGTAGACAAATAGGACTTCTAATAGAAGACCAGTAGGTCTTATCACAGAAGATCTGTTAGGATACCAGTCGTTTTTCTTATACAAGGACTGTAGGTTATCCCTTAGAAGACCAATAGATCATCGTAAAGAAAAACAAAATATATTCACATAAAAAAAGGAGACGATATTCTATTCTTTGAGAAAAGGTCACCTCAACACAAAGGAAAGATCTTCATCACCTCAGGAGAAACCATGTTGCAGTCCCCATGTCGGCATTCTGGCAGGATTGACGATTTTTCGATTGAGTTATTAGCTGTGGCATGCGCGAACAGCTTGGCGTGATGCCTTTGACAGGTCCTGTGCTACTATAACTGTCCTATTACATGTGTGCAAATTGCGTGCAAAGCTGTTGTTGTGCTGCTTCCGGAATCCATGTTGATGATCAGCAACTGAATAGCATTCACAAATGCTAGGGAGTAGTAGTGCCTTAAGAGTCTTAGATACTGGCGAAAAAAGTGAGATCGGCCTGTATGATTCACCTTTGCTAGTTTCCTTGTCTGGCTTCAGTAGCGGAACCATCCAGCTGGGAACTATTAGGGTGGGTAACAACAAGTTGAGGACTTTAGTTAGGTTATTTAACTCTATGGATCTTCGACTTCTTATTTCTGAATTGCACGTACGGCTGGCATCCACACATATAATTTATGATCCAACGTTTCAAACATGGCTGGCGGGTTGTTCATTCGACGTTCTCGAACAGCTTGGCGTGGCTGACTCTATCAAATGCCTTTGATGGGTTCAGCGCCACCATAACTGTCATATTACACGACCTTTTCTGGCTGAGTCCTTCTGTTATGTGTGAAAATTGCGTGCAAAGCTGTTGTTGTGCAGTGTTGCTTCCGGAATCGATGTTGATGATGAGCAACTGAATAGCATTAATGAATGCCAAGGAGTAGTAATGCCTCAAGAGTCTTAGATACCAATCGTCGCTTCAGAGAAAGACAAAAGTGTGATCAGAGTGTATGTTTCACCTTTGTTGGCATCCTTGCCTGGCTTCAGTAGGGGACTATCCTGCTGGGAACTATTAGGGTGGCTAACGACAAGTTGAGGACTTTGGTAAGGTACTCTACTCCTGGCTTATCATGACCATGGACATTGCATCCGGACAAAGCGCCTTGGATGATTTTGTGCTTCTGATGGCAATTGAAACATGCTCCAACGTAAATTGTGATTGTTCCTCCTCTACTTGTGGAATACGGCGAATACGGCGCAATACTCTTCTCTTCGCCCTGTCACTCTCGGGGTGCTCTATAAACTGCCGGTTGAAACAACTCGCACACCTCTTTGAATCTGTCACATCAACTCCGTTAAATGAGACAAAAGTCCGATTATTCTTTCATCCAGGGTTCGACAGCGATTTAACCGTTGCCCACAATTTACTCACTCCGTTACAGATGTTGCAACATTTCAGATGTTCTAGCCACTTTTTCAGCTTGTGCTCGCCGACTAACCTGTTTACTTCCATCGACTGTTCTCTGTTTCTAGGGTTAGTAAGGTTAGTACGACGAAGCTCATCACGATCATTTGCTAATCCCGCTGCCTCTGATGGTAAGTGTGATTTTAATTCGAGCATACGACCCGCAGGTATATAGCGAGCGGCTGTAGTAGTGATGTTGACCCGAGCATCAGAAAGATTGGGCAGTTCTCTGAAGCGACGATTAGTAAAATTTCTGAACTCTTGCCAATTGGCTTTCCCGTAATTAAGAACTTGAAGTGCTTGGAAATTGTGGGTATGGACCGGCAACATTTGAGGTTTGAATCCTAGCCTAACTCATTTGGTTTCGTTTTAGGATTTTAACCTGCTAGGATCGTTGATAGTTTTTTATAATGAAATCCTCTATTAGGTATACTGAGCTTCATTTCCGCGATACCGGTAACAAATCATTGCCGGCGTGCATTTGACAGCCACCTTTAACAATGCCTTATCACTACAATAATTAATTACACACGTAATCAAAACATAGAATATGAAAAATATACCCACCTTATGACTGCACTCCTGCGACTCACGTTGTTTGGCCGTATTATCCTTTGGATCCTTTTCGACACTAAAATAAAACGAACAAAAATATGTAAATTATATAACGTCCTTTCGACAATTCTACTACACAAATGCAAATTAACAACGCAATTTTTTTTGTTTAAAAAAAGACGCAAACTCACAATTTCTTTGCTTTGTTTCGGTCGGTTGTCACACTTTCATGTGATTTTGCTCTTAATTCAATCAAAAAGAACAAAACAACACACGGCTATTTTTGTTTGTTTTTGTTCGAATATTTACTTGCCGAATCGACGAAATGAAGAAAAAATGTCACCGACACTTACCAGCGTATAATGTCGTAAATTGCAGGCAATATTTCTATGTCGAGACGCGTTGCTGTCAATGTTTGGCCGTTGGATCCACTTCCAGTGGCTGTCGAATTATTATTTGTTTGGTTATTGGGATTTGGAGCGGTCTGAATAAGACCATCAGCTGTTAGAATTGGTTTCTTATCAACTGGTTCACAATCCATAATAAAAATCAATTTATTTTTGGAATTTTTTTGTTTGTTGCTGATTGTTTTAGTTCACAAAAAGGAACTAGTTCAACGGCATGTTTCACTAACAAGAGCGCATGAACTAGTTTATATAGATGATTTTTTATGAACAGACCGAACCATTCACCAATGTCCAATATTGAATGTTTCGTGTAAATACAAGTACGTTTAAAGGCGTGTTTAGACCGTGCATTGTAAATTGGCTCGAGTTGTTAAAAAAGTACAGTATGTCAAGAATGAGTTTACACATTGAATAAATAAAAGGGTATTTTTTTCAATTTTGTTAGAAATAAACCATGGTACAATTATACAAGGTAACTGCAAAACTACAACAAATACAATTCAACAACAACCACAAATGTAAACAAAATACAAACTATCAATAAATTGTATTTATTTTCAAAATGTTTTTTTTTTTATTTTCAGATTAAAATTGGAAAGCATGAATGAAAATCTTGTATATTTATAATTTTATAGCTTCCAGATCTTTCCTTCAATTGAGTCATTGGAGGGTTATGTAGGGGTAACTCATACAAAACCGATAAAAATATCGTTGAAAATTGGAATTTTTCATTGCAAAGGGATTTACTGCTTCATATTTTCCCATTAGGAAATTGAAGCAAATTGTAAACGATTTCTATAATTTGATAATGAATAATTGTTAACGCGCGGCTATTGTTCTTTAAAATTAATGTAATTTATTATTTATTTTGCCAATTCATGGTGGTAAAACCGGTTCAGAAAAAAAATAAACGCTGATACTACATTTTTCTATCGTCTGCAGATTTGAGACCAGTAAGCGGAGCAGTATAGTCGGACGGGGCCGACCATACGATACCCTACACAACTACCACAGAACTCCATCTTTCTGTGGATTTTTATTCCGAGCCTGGGCAATATTTCGTAATATTTGCACCCTCTCGCCCGATTAGAGATCAACAGCTCTTCCTTACACTGACATATTTTCCGAATATTTCTAACATTCGGTACATGTCCACATTCCACTCAGCGTGGGTTGTGTTGTGATGTTGTCTCATAATTGTGGCCTATATATCGACTCGAAAAAAAAACACAAAAAATTAAGTTTTCGGTCCACTTTATCCCAAAATTATTATCTGATCATCACCGAAAATTACAGGCGTTGGCCTTGACCATAACTGGAACCTCATGGAACATTTCAAAGCGATCAGCGCTATATTTCCGCCCTCTAGTGTGGTAATGGGTTACTAAATAATATCTGAATACGTAAGCGCCTCTAAATATTTAAGTGTAACTCCCGCATCCGAGTACATACGACAATGTAATTGGTATCAATTTAAAGGTCAATCAATCCTCTTGGATATACTGTAAACTTCTCGGGTCTATGTCCTTCAGGGGCAACTATATGCGCCATAGAATACAAATTTTGTAATTTTTCACACAAAAGTTTGGGTCCATTTGACCCGTTAAATATTGACCAATCTTTATCAAAACAGGCATGCTTATTCTTTAACCCGACGTTCGGGCCATAATTGTGGCCTCGGGAGAGACAAGAAAACCCGACAAAAATTTAGTATTTGGTCCATTTCATCCCCTAAGTATTGACCGATCATTACCAAAAACAATAGGGGTCTTCATTGGCCAGAACCCATCCTACATGCAAAATTTCGTGAAGATTGGTCAATAACTGTGGCCTGTATCGTGTTTACAAATTATAATGGACATACGGACGGACACACATGTCTAGATCGACTCAGCTAGTCGAGATATGACGATCGGTATACTTAAAGGTGGGTCTAGGACCAATATTTCGCGGCGTTACAAACTTTTGGGGCTGCACAAAACTATAATTTTTTTATTTCACATATATGTACAAAATTTTCCTGTTGGGTCGGTTTACATAAATCAAAAATGTCATATCGAAACTGGCACGAGTATTACGATACATTCAAATCAGCTGAGTACTGCAGTTACCTTGTATAATTGTACCATGGTAAAAAACATAAATGATCCTTTTTTAAGGTTATATTTATGATTTTTTTTGAACCACTACATATACGTTTCTATCCTGGAATTCCAGAGCCGGAATAGAAAGAAGCCCCGGACAGCGGCTGTTAAGGCCTTAGCCGACTTCAGAACTACTGTGACAGGAGTTATTTTGCTACATGTTGCGTCAGCGTATCTCCCAATGTGTCCCACATAGTAAACGTCTACTTGTCGGAATATGAGGCACCCCCGAAATCTCCTCTATAACAAACGCAGAACCTGACACTACTTGTTGCTGTACACAGGCCAGGAAAAGCATAGTTTTTACAGTTTATCTGCGATACAAAATCAGTGAATCGGAAAAATATAATAGCCGCTGCGATTAAGGAAACCAAGTCAAGAAACTCGATACCTATATCTTGTGCCGTTGCGAGATACAGGTACTTTGACATTTTATTGAGGCGTCAGCTGCGGTAAATTTACTATCTATTTATTCTTGCGTTCTTACTACGACTTTCTGCCTGGTCCGCGCCGAGATATAAAGAAACCCCGAACCTTTGTTCAGTTTCCGCCGCTATTAAAGTCTTAGCCGACTTCAGGACTACAGTGACAAGAGTTATTTTGCTGCATGCTGCGTATCTCCCAGCGTGTCCGCATTACCTTTGTCGTCGTCGGAATATGAGACACCCCCTCAGTCTCCTCTACAGCAGACGAAAAACCTGACGCCACTTTGTGCTGTACAACCGAAAGAAAATGCTGCGATGGACTGCGAAACAAAATCAGCGAAATCGTCGATTTTATGAATCGAAAAATATTATGGTCGCCACGATCCACAAAACCAATCTGACCGATCACTGCAGCTTGTACCTTTGCGATGGTTACAACGTGTTGCGAAAGGTGGATGTAGTTATTTGCGTTCTTGTTACACCATTCTGTACAGTACAGACCTATATCTCCTGAGCTAGATTCTATTCACCTATAAATTGAGTGTATGGGGGTAGTAGCGAAGTGTAGAACTGCTGAGATAGAAATGATTAATGGGTACTTCCCGCCGTTGAATAGTTGTATCCCACGTTATTTACCCGACATTAGTGATAGGGAATTTCAATGCCCATCATGAGGTTTCGTATTCCGTCCTTTACAGTTCCACGCGGTGAATAAGAATTTGATGAGATTACCACAGCTCGCCGCGCATCGCCATTAAGGGGGAAACTTTCAGGCTTGGCATGTTAGGATGGCTTCTTTTATTGTCCAGCGTCCAATTTCAAGTTTGTCTCTAATATTCTTTTATAAATTGACAATTCATACGAAGCCAACTTAACAGGGCAGGCCTGAATCCTCGTATGTGTTTATGACACCGAGTCTGATAAGTGACGTAGTCTGGCAACACATAATTTCTCTTGGTTCAGACCACCTCTCCATTATCGTCTCCGCAAATAGACCACCCGATTTCATTACCTCTGAGCGCCGAACTTTCCTGAACCATGGTAAAGCTGATTGACAAGGTTTTAGAGATTTCACCAATCGCCGATTCCGTAAATCATTGGGTATCTTAGATGAATTTCCGAGACAACATCACTGCTGCAGCCGAACGCCTTATACCTGCTGGTGGTATACTCGAAGTAAGACCAAACCTCCCAGCAAATATGACGGTACTTGCGAATTAGAGTCATAAACGTCATGGTACAACACCTGAAGACCCAAGAGTGAAACAACTCACCCTTAAAATCAACAGATTTTTATTCGAACATAAGCGGAATTCGTGGCTATATCACCTGAAGCTTTGGACAACGGTAAAGTCACTCTCGAATCCCGGAAGGAAGGACGATAGAACGGTTGAGATGTTTAGAGGCAGACAGAGTTTTTTTTACCGGCTGTTCATAGAGCTCTTTCACAGTTGTTGGTGTCTTCCGATTGTGGGCAACTAACCCGACGCGTCAACCCATTTTTTATAGTTCTTATGTATGAGCACGCGGCACATATAAGCTGACTATTTCAACGGGTGTTGAAAGTAGCTACCCCAGGTGACACCGCGGGGACGTCAGTGTCCACAATTGAGATGAAAGAGGGGCCAAGAAAGGCCAACCCAACTAGATGCTAGCAACAGATGATACGATGGTCTAAAACAGTGGTGGGCATAACAAAATTGAACGTAAGTGTGGGTGAGCGTAACTAAGAAATCATAATTGAAAACAATTGAAGAAAAGAGAAAAAAGAGAATGCGTGTTTAAACACCGATACTCAGTTACGGTAGCATGTATGGCCGAGCATGCCTGCTCTAAACGTTTCCACGACAGAGGGGTCTACGATCCGACCAGAGTCTTACTCGGCGAAAGTCTGTCACCTCAGCCTATTGTGTAAAAGTATTAGGGCTGCTACAACAACATCTATGGTCCAAATAAGCAGTTTAGAAACTCCACATCTCGCCAGACCAAACTCACATTCTATAAGATGTTGATACTACCCGAGCTGGTGTATGGATCAGAAGCATAAGTAATTGCGCAAGCAGATGAGGCAGTGTGTGAGAGAAAAATTCTCCGAAAGATCTACAGGCCGATCTGCGTCGACGGTGAATATCGGCGTCGAATGAACCACGAGCTTTAACATCCATACACGGACATCGACATAGTCAGTCATATTGAGTGCAGTAACTACGGTGGCTAAGGTCGGAATCATGGCACAATGAATAGGTAGTCCATTTAGAGCAGCTGATATCTTGATTAACTGTCAATGTGCCTAATTTCTACATGAATTATATGAGAAATGTTGCCAACCATGTCAAATATTATAAGGAACAAGTGAAAAAGCGTTAAGTTCGGCGGGGCCGAACTTTGGATACTCTCCACCATAGATATACTGACAGGTACTTGAAGTGAAAATATAGGGAACAAAAAGTGACCTTTCTACAAACTGATTATGTAAACCATAATGTACACCAAATATAAATTTCAGCAATTTTGCTGCATATTTATACCCTCAGCCTTATGTATAATGAGGTTATATACACTTTGATACAGTGAAAATGTGCCTCATCGAATCGTTTCTTTGGACCAAATTCGTTTCAGAAAATTTTGATTTAATCCAAACTTTGCCTATCTTATTATTTATTCTAATCTTAGTTCAAGTTCAAAGATGGGGAATATCGGTCCACTCCTTCTCTCCTTCTGGTACGTCAAACACAGGGGCTAGGCCGAACATTACGTTTATTACGAGGGTTGGCGGTCCCCCCGGGCCGCCCACCTGCGTACGTCCCTGTATGGGGGCTACCAGAAAAAGTGGACCTATATTTATATTTTTTGTGGAGACATTTAGTACCCAATAAGAACCCATTGTACTAAATTTCAGCGAATTCGGTTGAAAAATGCGCTCAAGAACCCCAAAAAACCGAAAATTGGAGGGTACCCTTATATGGGAGCTATACCTAATCCATGGTACAATTATAAAAGGTAACAGCAAATCCCAGCTGATTTGATTCCAACGTAATACTAGTGTCAATATGAATTTGACAAATTATGTTTTTAAAAATCACCCAACAGGAAAATTGGGAACGCATACAATTTGAAATTGTTCATTATTAAATGTGCTGCCGTATTCAATTTACTCAATCTGCCTGCTGGGAAAGTTTCAGGAAGCAAATCTTTCTTCAAGGAATAACTCGCTATTCCCAGCATTTTCATATGTGTTACACATATATGTGGCAATGGCTCCATTATAGGAAAGATGTGGAAGCGATAGAAATATAAATTTGATAGATTTTCATTCATGTTTTTCAATTTTTATTTTGAGGATTCGAAAATATTTCATTTTCAAAATAAAAATAATTTTATGATAATTTGTTTGATTGTTTACATTTTTCTGTCAAATGAGTTGACACTAGTAGAACTTACAATAACAAATTTCCATGTGGTTGTTGTATCGTTTTTTGTACAACAACACTTGCTGTTACCTTCTATTATTATACCATGTACCTAATCGAGGACCGATATATCCCATCTTCGAACTTGAATTGCCTGCAGACAAAAGACAGCCCTATGCAAAATTTCAGCACCCTATCTCAATTCCTTCAGAAGATAGCGTGATTACAACAGACGGACGGACGGACATGGTTAGATCGTCTTAGAATTTTACCCTGATAAAGTATATAAAAACTTTAAAGGGTCGGAAATTAATATTTCGATGAGTTACAAACGGAATTACAAAATTAATATACCCTACATACTATGGTGGAGGGTATAAAAATTTGACAGACGATCGAGACAAAAACAAAGGTTTTTGTTTTAATACATCACCTTATAATTGCATCATGATCGGAATGATAATAAGGTGATGTATCGAAACAAAAATATATGTTTGTTATTCAATCATCTGTCAAAGTTTATCTAGTAATATTTCTCATGGTTGTCAACAGTGCACATCGAATTCAAGTAGAAACCATGATGCAATAATAAGGTGATGTATACCAACAAAAACCTTTGTTTTTGTCTCGATTATCTGTCAAATGTTTCCATATAATATTTCAAATGGTTGGCAACACTACACATTGAATTCAAGTAGAAATGACCCACTTTGACAGTTAAACGAGACATCAGCTGCGCTAAATGGACTACCTATTCATTGTGCCATGGTAGAAACTATGCACTTTGACAGTTAATCGAATTCATGTAGAAACTATGCACTTTGACAGATAATCGAATAGTCAGCTAAATGGACAACCTATTTATTTTACCATGGTCGGAAATTCCGACTCGAAAATTTTGGACTCCGTTCTCCGTTATTCTCTTACACTAAACAAAGCCAATTTAACATGCCAAACCTAATAATATGAAAAAATTATTGAAGAATAACAGTTTGAGCTGTGGAAAATATAAACACTTAAAAGACATGATGACAATTCGTAGCAATAATTTAATTCTAATTTTGACTTTTATCTAATTTCAGAATTGGTGTAAACCATTAGGATTAAGAGTCTAAACGCAACCAGAGCGCCTAGAGCACTAATGCACAAAATAGTACGATAGCGGTGATGGCTAAACTCATATTCTCTGCTTTTCTCTTTTGGACAGCCATTTTTGATGATTATCTCTCAATTACGCTCTCTCACACTAACACCTAATTTAATTCTGTTCAACACTGGCCTAGATACAGCGACGGTCGTTTACCGTGTATTTCTTAGAGTCTAAACGCAACCATAGAGTCTAGAGTCAGCGACAGTCGTTTGGCGTGTGTTTCTTATTGGCAACGGGAAATCGCGACGGCTGACGTTCGCGTCTAGCGGCATGACGCTAGAATAGATTTTATTCATTTTTGCTCAGTGTCATACTCAAATTATCTCTCTTGCTCTCAATTGAGTTGCCATATTTTAGGAAAAAATCAGCAGTGCTACCAACATTTCAGTGGAAATTTATATCAAAACATATGGCAGTGCTGTTAAAAAACAAATATTTTCAAACATGTGGACGTTTTTTAACGAATTAATAATAAAATGGAAGAAAAATTTAAAAATAAAATGGAAAAAAATAATTTTCTACATGTTCATTGACATTATTGTTTATTAAATAATATATTGAATTTGAATTGAATATCAATTTAATCGTCTTCGCAGGCTTTGTATTTCAAATTAAATTAGTTCATATGATGCAACGCAATTTAAATCACTTTTCTCTATATCAATTTTATATCCAATTCATATTTTTACAAAAAACATCATCAATAAACGTGCGCTTTTTCTCTTTTCGTCAAAATTACAAGAACTAAATTGTATAAAGAACAAAAAATATTTATTTTTTAAAAAAAAAAACAAAAAAAAAAAAATACTTTTTCTGCAGGTGTATTAAACTAGAGCGAAAATTTTCCTATGCTAATTGTAGAAATTAATAGCTTTTACAACTGCAACACATGTTCATCGTTTGCTGCGAAACTATTTTTTTATTATTATTATAATGTTTATTTTTATAGCGTTTTTTATTAAACATTATTATGTTAATTAATAACTGCTAATAAACACTTCGGTCGACAAACATTTTCCTACCCAGAGGCGAGCGAATGTATGAAAAAAAATTTAGCGAAATTTTAACGAATATGTTAATTGTCAAACACATTAGATGGCTATATAATCAAAATCGACTATCGACAATACAAGGACTCTTTTAAATCGGGCAAAGAAAATCAACAAATACTACCGTTTTGTTTTATTTTAAGACTAAGACTAATTATTAGTGTGCTAATTAATTAGCGTTGTTCTGCGGCGTGGCTTTCTTGAGAAATCGTGATTAATTATGATTAAATAAATAATTAATTAATTTCGTTTGGAAGATGCTGGCGAGCTATGTAAATGATTGTGTTTAGGCAATTAAATTAAATTATTTTGAATTTACTATGGCATATTTGACATTACAATGCTAATTAATTAAAACATGTAAAAAGAACGTGTCTATATAGTCTTAATAAATTAATACGTAATTATTGTTGGTATCTGTGCATGGTCTCGTGCCCATGTGGTTATTAAATTGAATATCGCCACGCCTAAAACGTGGAAATAATGTTTAGAGTTCATATATGTAAGCGTGTCTGAAATATGTCAAATGTTGTAAACACATCAGAGAACTTCAGGCATGGCAAGTTAAATCAAGACATAAAGTACATTTACATATACAATTTTAAATCGACTCGATTAACGAAAACCAGAAATACACCCTAACTGTTTAAACATTCCTTTAATCATGATCTAAATGTCGATCAGCTGATGCGTCTTAGTATTCATAATAAATTATGAATTTGCGCCAACATTATTTGTTTGCAATATGAAAATGAAAAGAAGAATTACAACAAAGGAAATGTTTTTGCAAAATTCCATAAATAATTTTGAAACGGATCAACAGCAAATCCCAGCTGATTTGACCCCAACGTAATACTAGTGTCAATATGAATTTGACAAATTATGTTTATTAAAATCACCCAACAGGAAAATTGGGAACGCATACGATTCGAAATTGTTTTTTATTAAATGTGCTCTCATATTCAATTTACTCAATCTGCCTGCTGGGAAAGTCGAAAGAAGCAAATCTTTCTTCTTGGAATAACTTTCCAGCGGTTTCATATGTGTTACACATATAAGTGGCAATGGCTCAATTATAGGAAAGAGGTGGAAGCGATAGAGATATAAATTTGATAGATTTTCATTCATGCTTTCCATTTTTTTTTTTTTTTTTTTTGAGGATTCGAAAATATTACATTTTCAAAATAAATATATGGTCTGTTCCCGTACTGCAAGAATATACTACTTTTTACCACGATAAAGAATTTTCCTTTACGATATCGAAGAAAATAGTAAAATCGAGTAGATTCTTGCAGTACGGGAACAGACCAATAATTTGTTGATAATTTGTTTATTTACATTTATCTGTCAAATTACGTTGACATTAGTAAAACTTACAACAACAAATTTCCATGTGGTTGTTGTATCGTTTGTTGTAAAACAACACTTGCTGTTACCTTCTATTAGCTCTGTCTGTTAACTCGATATTTGGTAACAATTGTTACCAAATGTTACTAAATGTTGTCTGTTTACACAAAAATCCAGTAAAAGAGAGTCAAGTGAGAGAGCAAGTTTGACAGTTGAACAACAACAAAGTTGCTGTAGTTTACTGAAAAAAAATTTATTCAGTAAGTTTTTGCAACTCTGATCAGCTGTTTTCTGACCAAACACAAAAATTATTTTAAATATTTTTTTTTTAATTTGCAAAGTTCAATGTGAAATTATTTGCGGAAAATGGAAGAAAATTCGTAAGTAATGCAAAGTTTCATTAAATTAGAAACTAATTCCTTATATATTTTTAGGCAAGTTCCAGATAGAGGGAAATGTATTGATGCAGGGAGCTTAAATGTTCCCGGGAAACACACCAGATCAATTGTTCTTTTATTATTCATTTTATTTTTAATATTAAATGCAATACAAATAATTGTGTTCGTCCTTTGTTTGTTGTTTATTTTGGCGCAAATCAAATGTTTTCTTGAATCAGCTGTTTATTTGCTAAATCTTACTAAATGTTGTCTGTTTACTTTTTTCAGTATTATCGCAAAAGAGAGTAAGAAAGGCTTACTCTCTGAACTAGAACTTACTGAATGAACTTTACTGGAAACGTAACCAGACACACCTATTATTATACCATGATAAGTTTTATTAATCATTTGAATACTAAAATGCAACTCTTATTTGAACTTAACGGTAAATACTATTATGTTAATATATAACGTAGGCTAGTTTATTTATAGATTACTATAAGGTTTATGCTATTTATCCTAAGATGTAACTTATGTTTTTTGATTAAATAAAATAGCATAGCCAAAATCTAAAATCAATAAAATCAGTCCTACTCCAACTCTCCGACGCTCATTCGTTTAGCGAACACTGAAAACTTAAGATCATTAACCACGCTTGCCCGAGTTGATGTACTCAGATCATAAGCTGAAAGTAATTCCTAATCAAGGAGTAAAAAAATATTGTAAATCTTGTTGTTTCGGATGAAGCCATACCAGCACGAGCTACATTGGTAGTATAGGTCCTTCGCTGTACACATGGTTTTGACCTAAAATCTCCCAACCTTGCGATTCATGAAGTAGTTGTGAAGTATTTCCATGTTCACATTCAGTTTTCTGTCTACAGTGCTTCTGCTAACTCCTAGCTATGCAAATTACACAATTCTTTTTAGAGTATTTGGAAGGTAATTAGAAGTTGGTTCTGGTGTCGCAGATGAACAGGTTATTATACAGCATCAATTCTTGTACTGAACTCGAAATATTTCATTCTTGAGAAAATTAGCATTATGTTAAGATATAACATAGGCTAGTCACATAAAGCATGTTTATTTATAGATTACTGTAAGGTTTATGCTATTCATCCTAAGATGTAACTTATGTTTTTTTTTTTGATTAAATAAAATGGCATAGCCAAAATCGGAAATCAATAAAATCAGTCCTACTCCAACTCTCCGATTCTCATTCGTTTAGCGAACACTGAAAACTTATGATCATTAACCACGCTTGCCCAAGTTGATGGACTCAGATCGTGAGCTGAAAGTAATTCCTAATCAAGGAGTAAAATAGTAATATTGTAAATCTTTTTGTTTCGGATGAAGCCATACCAGCTCACGAGCTTGCCTTATTGACGCCCAACGTGAAGCCTACTTCATTTAAACCCAAATAGGAGCCCGCCTTTTTGGCGCCCAACATGGGGCCCGCTTAATATGTAAATGAAAACGCAATTTTTTTATTTAAAATTATACCAAGAAGTCCACAGAGTCAAGTTTATGAGAATGGGGCAGGTCCAAGAATTAGTTATATGTTTACGTTTCTTAAGGGGGGAAACACTTAAGAGGACTTCAGGCTTGACATGTAAAGTTGTCTTATTTTATTGTAGAAGAATAAACCAAAACGGCGTCCAGAATCAAGTTTGACTTTGATGTTCCTTTATAAATTGACATTTAATACAAAGTCAACATAACAGGCCTGAATCATACATACCATTTGTAGATTATGTCGCAAGTTTAATGAAGTGCATTTCGCCTACCAAAAAAGTTTTACATCGTCTGCGAACATTAAAATATTAGAAAAGCGGACAAAGAGTAATGCGCCCCGATGGCTACTGTGACAATCCACTTCTCTATAGATCCTACTTCTTCCGACCCAACGCTACCTTTAATTTCGGCTGTGCTCAGGGCTAGTGTGGGGTGTGCCTAGCGGAAGGAATCAGTCTTAGTCGAACAAGAAAAATAAAAATGTTTAGGTAGCATTATCTTAGATAATGGTATATTACTTATTTTCTTCGGAAGGAACAAGATGCAGAAGAGCATTGCTGGTGTTTGTCTTCCCAATGTCGAATACCCTCCCAAACATGTCGACTTTAAAACCATATTGTAAGACCACTTTCCTTTTTTGTTATAACCTTCAATTTCGTGGAAATATAAATTTAAAATCGATTTAGAAGCTCATATTAAGCATTTAATTCCAAAGAAAAATCATATACAAATAACATATTTGGAATATCTTTGAATATAAATTTTATGTATGTAACGCGAAATAAAATAGTTGAAGAATGTAACAATAAAATTGACAATGTTTTTTATGTTTAAACTGTTAAAAATAAATTGTCCTCACAACACATTTATTGCTTACAGTTTTCAATTTTCTTGCTATTTTTGCGAATATTGGTAGTATAGGTCCTTCGTTGCACACATGGTTTGACCTAAATTCTACCAACGTTGCGATTCATGAAGTAGTTGTGAAGTATTTCCATGTACACAATCAGTTTTCTGTCTCAAGTGCTTCTGCTAAGTCCTAGCTATGCAAATTACACATTATTAGAGTATTTGCAAGGTAATTAGAAGTTGGTTCTGGTGTCGCAGATGAACATGTTATTATACAGCATTAATTCTTGTACTGAACTCGAAACATTTCATTCTTGAGAAAATAGGCGAACATGCAATAATTTTGTCGAAGCCGAATTATTGCATTTTGTCACAAAAGCAATGACTTCCTTCTATAATTTGAAACCTTCAGTGACATACCTGAAGAATACTACCCGGTTGAGTTAAATTGTCCAAATTTAAAGTTTTTGGAAACTTCGGCTCAACTTACTCAACTGCTTGATGAAAGCACCCTTCGTCCCGAAAATAATATAGGAGCACAATGACAGAGAATTGCCCACTCCCTACAAACTGCAGCAAAAGCAACACTTGGGTACCAAAGACCACCATCAAGAAATCCGTGGTACGATCAGGAGTGTCGTAATGCTACTGATATGAAAAACGCAGCGTATAGGGCAACCCTGCGGACAGTAGCAACGGAGACGGAGAACTATCGTGAGAAAAGGAGAGAGGAGAAACGTATTTTTAGAATAAAGAAGAATAGAATAAAGAAGAAAGCACCCTTCGTCCCGAAAATAATATAGGAGCACAGTGACAGAGAATTGCCCACTCCCTACAAATTGCAGCAAAAGCAACACTTGGGTACCAAAGACCACCATCAAGAAATCCGTGGTACGATCAGGAGTGTCGTAATGCTACTGATATGAAAAACGCAGCGTATAGGGCAACCCTGCGGACAGTAGCAACGGAGACGGAGAACTATCGTGAGAAAAGGAGAGAGAAGAAACGTATTTTTAGAATAAAGAAGAAAGAGCAAGAAAAACGTGAGCGTTAGCAAATCGAGATGTACAGGAGTCAGAATGAAGTCCGAAAATTCTACCAATGGGTAAAACACCAAACCGAAGGCTTTGGTGCAGGCACATCCTCCTGTAGAGATAAAGAAGGAAACCTGATGACAGATACAGACAGCGTGCTGAGGATTTGGAAGGAGCATTTTGAAAAACTTCTGGTATCAAAGAGTAGCAGTGAAGCGGATGCCCCAGAACCAATAATAGATGACGGTATAGAGTGTATACCATCTAGCCAAGATGAAGTCAGAATAGCAATCAGTCGGCTGAAGAATAATAAAGCGGCGGGGATGAGTTACCAGCCTAACTATTCAAGACTGGTGGTCAGATGCTGTTAAGGAACATTCACCAGCTGATTAGTACAATTTGGCTAGAAGGATGCATGCCCAATGATTGGGACCTCAGCATCCTGTGTCCCATGCACAAAAAGGAGACAAGACGATATGTGCCAACTATAGAGGAATTAGTCTTCTTCCCATCGCATATAAAGTGCTATCCAGCGTACTGTGTGAATGGTCAGTGACATTATTGGACCATACCAATGCGGCTTCAGACCTGGCAAATCCACCATTGACCAGATTTTCACTCTACGCCAAATCCTGGAAAAAAAACCCACGAAAAGCACATGGAAATATTGCACCTATTTGTCGACTATAAAGCCGCATTCGACAGCCCTATTCGTTCAGAGGTGTTTAAAGCCATGTCTGTGTTTGGCATTCCTGCAAAATTAATTCGGCTATGCAGCATAACTTTAACTGGCACAAGGATCAGCAGTTAAAGTCGGAAAGGACCTCTCGGAGCCCTTTATACCGAACGAGGATTCAGACAAGGGACAGTTTGTCGTGTGACCTTTTTAACATCCTGCTGGAAAAGGTCATACGAGAGGCAAAAGTGAACAGAAATGACACTTGTACATCAAACAACACATGTTATTCGCCTACGCCGATGACATCGACATAATGGGTCGAACACTGAGGGCGTAAACAGCCACCACCTTTGAACAAATTGAGAAGGAGTCTGCCATAGTGGGTCTGGCAGTAAACGACAAGAAGACCATGCTAATGGTATCAACGCGCAAGACGTCCAGTAGACTCGGACCAACTGTGGAACTTAAGAACTACAGCTTCGAGGTAGTCAAAGATTTTATATACCTTGGTACCGTCATAAACAAAACGAATGACATCAGTTTTGAAATTGGGAGAAGGATAGTGATGGCCAACTGATGCTACTATGGTCTGAGCAAACAACTCAAAAGCAAGGCCACCTCCCGCCAGACCAAACTGACACTCTACAAGACGTTGATACTAACCGTGCTGTTATATGGATCTGAAGCATGGGTAATTGCGCAAGCATATGAGCAGCTCTCTTGGAGTGTTTGAGAGAAAAATTCTCCGAAAGATGTATGGACCGATCTGCGTTGACGGTGAATATCGCCGTCGAATGAACCATGAGTTGTACCAGCTATTCTCGGACATTGACATTGTTAGACGTATTGAGCTGCAGCGACTACGTTGGCTAGGTCATGTTGTGAGAATGGATGAAGATGCCCCAGCCCAGAAAGCATATAAAAGCGAACCAGCTGATGGTTCACGCAGAAGGGGAAGGCCAAGAATACGATGAAAAGATCAAGTCGAAGACAACATTGCCGAAAATGGTCTTTCAAATTGGAAAAACTGCGCAAAAGACCGACGCGCCTGGAAATCTTTTCTAAACTCGGCTTATGGAACGAAAGTTCTGCCGCAAGTTGACTCGTTGACTCATTGTCCTAAAGGCCATATTAGAGAAATTTATCTACTAAGTTATCTTCTCCACAAATTAGTGGTATAAGAACCGCCTACCACAAAATTCTATAAAGCAGACAGACATATTTTTCTTTTCCAATCAGATTGTCATGCGACAACTTCCGATAAGATGATATTGGGCTTTCTGAAAAAAAATAATAATAGAATTAAGATTTGTTTTAAACACATGACAGACATTTATAAAACAATATAAATTTCTGTTATCGAAAATACCCATTTATTTACAATTTACTTGCAAAAAAAAAAGAGTTTTCAAACACAGATAAGATGGCCGTAATCCTTATTGTTTATGACCTACGCAACATTTTGCATTCGCCACTATGACCCGTACTGGGCGTGTATACATACCATGGCGTTGGCTCTCACACACACACGCACACACAAAAACAACAACTTGTTCAACTCTCCAATAAACGAACATAACATAACAAGATTTTCAAGCACTGTCGTCGGATTTACTGGGCTCGTTATTTTCTTGTTGCCTTCCTTTTATTAATTATGTATGTATGTCGTTATCTCCGATGTTGTTGTTGTTTTTTTGTTTGTTTTGAGGAGAATTTTTGGAGACACCAAATGGCTGCGCTGCTGTGTTGACGTCAACGCCAACAGCAACAATTGTGTTTGTTACTACTCTCTCTCTCTCTTACTTTGACATCCGTGCGGTGACATGCCGCCGTTGGTATGTGTATGTTTCGACTTTCAGGCCATTAACGATCAGTCTTGGTAAATCAGTCGTGCTTAACGTAACAACTGCGTGTTTTATTGTGACAATATATAAAAAAAATAACCCAATCAACAACAAAAATTGTCGTTCGCGAAGTTTTTATTAAATTGAATAAAAAATATTTCTTTTCAAGAAATTGAAACAAAGATTAAAAGCAAAAACAAAAAATTTGCAAAGATAATGTTAATTTTGATTACCAGTGGTGGTGGTCAACCCAATTAACTGGGGAAGGTTTCCAATATAACCTTGTTTTCGTATTTGAAATTGAAATTAATAACAAAAACAAAACAGCTTTCAAGTGAAAAGCTAACAAACAGTTACGGCCTTAAATGAAGTGAGAATACAACGCGAAAAAGCAAATAAATAAATAAACGAAACCAATCAACAACAGATATCAATTTATTGATCATCTTCATTATCGTTATCAACATCACAGTCACCGTCATCATCATCGTCGTCGTCAAAACGGAACCCAACAACTTTGAATTGAGGCAGTGCATAGAAAGAAGGAAAAAACAAACAAACAACGAAAAAATACGATATTAATTGAATGAAACCTGAACAGCGAACAGCTAGTGTGCGTATTTGCTGGTTTGGCCCCTGTTGCTGCGCTGGTGGCTAGTTAAATAAAATAACCTTACGTCTCTCTAACATACAACTGCAACCACAACTACATTCTTTTTCGTCGTAGCATTTTATAGTTTCTTTTTTTTTTGTTTTCCGATCATCGCTCTTAAAAACTAAAACAGAAATATTTTTATTCGGAATATTTCTTTGTTTATCGTAGAGGAGCGAAAGACGTTAGCTCTTCGTTGTTTTTTTGCATATTGTCCGTCTAATGACGAACGAACAATTGGTTCCAGTGTTGCTAATTTATCAATAGAAATTTATGCAATTTGGAAATGTTGTCAACAATTCGAAAAAAATCATAACAAAATCAAAGTCCAACTTCAGTATCAGCTGTATCTATTGGATTAAAAGTAGAAAATCACGCTATAATAGAAAATAATTTTGGAAACTTTCCAAAGATTTATGAAAACCCGTTGTGGATGTATTTAAAGGAATCATTGCGGGATTTTCTGTTCTTATGTCTTATGCCATAGACAGACGGCAGCCTTAATTTGCATTAAAAAATTCTTAATTTGAATTAATATTTACCCCTGACAGACGAGAGTTTCTGCTGAAACAGTTTTTGTTTCAAAACAATTGTTTGTATGTGTGTAGGAAAAAAATATTGGCATTTGCTTGAAATATTTTTCAAGATTACATATTTATGAAATTGATACAGGACATGAAGGAAGAATAGCAGCTATGATGTTAGCAAAATATCTCCCATTTCCGAAAAATGTTCAAATTTATATTTATTTCCTATTTTTTATTTTCAGAAACGTAAACAAAATTGACAACAATCAATTTATTTTCGGCAGCATTGTCATATTGAAATTGCTAAATTCAATATAAATTCAGTTTGATTTTGTGCATTAAAAAATGAGGATAATGAAAAAAATAAATTTGAATTATGGCCGTTAATGCAATTAAGGCTGTCGTCTGTCTAGGCTATTAATTATTTAAACATGATTAAAGGCTGAATCAAGGGGACTTACCAAACTTAGTCGGTCTTTGAACGACGTCAAATAAGAACAATTTTTTACGTATGGCTGGAGGGCAGGGTGTGAAGAATGATTAAAATACACTCTTTCTCACGAATGCTAACGGGCGAGAATTCGAATGTTTTCAATTTATCGCGAATGATAAAGATAGAATGAATGCACAAGCATTTGCATTCTCTCGCGAATTTTCACATTGTACGAAAAATTTACGAACGATAAAATATCGATGCAAGCGTCGTCGATTCATTCTTTCGCGAGCATTCATTGCTGAAGAATATTCTTTTGAAAAACTCAAAAAACAAATGTTCGCGAATTCTCGCGAGCCCTGTTAAAAACAACAACAAACAATAATGTGTGGGCCACTTTACACAGACACAAAGTGTGTGAGAGTAACTCTTGTTACCGTTTTAAGCATTCTCGAGAATTCGGGAATGTTTGTTTTCATTCGTGAGAGAATGTTTTCATTCGTGAGAGAACCACCAAAACGAACGAACGTTGTTGTGCGCTCTCATTCTTTTGTAATGTGTGTGCGAACATTTTTTTGGTGAATGCTCGTTTGGTAAAGAATTTATCGCCATAAATTCATTCTTAAAATGAGCACAAAACGAAAAGAATGAATTTTGAATAATTCGCGAGCGAATTTTTGCGCACCCTGCTGGAGGGTCAGTAAATAATATGAAGCGACATTTAAATACAACCACGTAAAAGAGGCAAAGGTGTCCGGAGAAAGTCCTTCGAATGATTTTAAAGGGTAATCATTATTTACGGTTGGTTGAACTGCCAGAACTTAATTGAAATACGATGTCATGCCAATTTGAACGATATAAGCAAATGAACGAAGTTCACTTTTAAAAAATGATCTAGTTCGTACGATCACTGAACTGAACGAGATTGCCCAAGACTACTGAATTTACCATGATTTATCATACAAATTTAAATAAACGTGCGGCAGGGTTTATTTCAAATCATGATCGAAATCATGACACTAATGAGATGTAATGCGGTTTTTGTACGAACAAATACAACCAATAGCTATAGAGAGCCTTCTGGTCTCTTTTATTATTTTTATTTTCTATAATTACAGAGGGCTATTTGGTTTCGACAGGTATCCGCATATAATTTTTATTAACAGTTACCATTTGGACCATTTGGTCTCAAGTTAGAGTTAAGTGTTAAGAGTGCCGATAGATCTCTTTCCTTGACAGGTCTCTGACATTGAAGTTTTATTAACAGTTCCAGGTTACTGGAACATACAATTTATTTAACATATGTCGCTAGATTCCAAACTTTGGATACTTTATAACTGTTCCAAATACCTCAAAACATCCTATCAAGGCCCAGATCATAAATCTATTAAGAATTTGTGGTCAAATTTCATGAAAATTTTGAAACATTATAGCATCAGAAACGTGATAGACCTGAAAATAACTTTAAAACGGAATTGGATCAAATATCACCAGAATATCTTTAATTTTTTTTTTGATTTGTTTCTCTGTAGAATACTGGTTTTGTCATTCATAATATAGGATGTTCAGCAGATCAAAGATAAGGCTGAAGACACGATTGTGAGGTCGAAAGATTATAGTGTACAAATAGATAAAGCGAAAATTGACTCATTTCATGTAGGAAATTTTGTAGTGATTCGGAATGTGGGGCCAACGTTAGTGGAAAACTAGAAATTATTGCCGAAATTCAAGGGACTCTATGTTGTTCACAAGGTGCTGCCGATCGATCGATACGTTAAAAAATTATTGAGGATTGTCAAATTACGCATATTTCCTATGATGGGGAGATGGAAGCAAGCAATATATGATATTGAAAACCCACGACTCTGGTTGTTAATGGTCAGGCCACTATCGTCAGATTGACCGAACTGTAGTAGAATAGATTAAGGAAATAATCTTAATGTAATAAGGTGGTTACCGAGTACTAATTGATATTGTAAAATGCATCCATGTTACGATGTAAAATATCAGAGAAAATATCATGAACAATTAGTCTAGGACGTTCGACGCTATTCACCACAAAAGTACAACACATGTATTTATATGAATGTTGTCGAAATACGTCGACGTATGATTTTTCAAAATTGAAAATATTCAACTATTACAGAACGTATTTGTATACCCTACACATCTATGTTGTCAGCGTATTATAGCTTTGTGCAGCCCCAAAAGTTTGTAACGTAGTGAAATATTGGTCCTAGACCCACCTTCAAGTATACCGATCATCATATCTCGACTAGCTGAGTCGATCTAGACATGTGTGTCCGTCCGTCTGTCCATTATAATTTGTAAACACGATACAGGCCACAGTTATGGACCAATCTTCACAAAATTTTGCATGTAGGATGGGTTCTGGCTAATGAAGACCCCTATTGTTTTTGGTAAAGATCGGATAATATTTAGGGGATGAAATGGACCAAATACTTAATTTTTGTCGGTTTTTCTGGTCGCTCCAAAGGCCCCAATTATCGTCCAAACGTCGCGAATTTTTGCATGGAGAAGGGGATCTGGCCAAAGAATAAACATGCCTGTTTTGATAAAGATCGGTCAATATTTAGTGGGTTAAATGGACCCATACTTTTGTGTGATAAATGACAAAATTTGTATGTATATATATATTTATATATATATTTACTCCTGAAGGACATAGACACGAGAAATTTATAGTATACCCAAGAGAAGTTGTTGGCCTTTAAATTTATACCAACTATATTGTATGTGCTCGGATATGAGAGTTACACTTAAATATTTACAGGTGTTTACAGGCGGAAATATAGCGCTGATCGTGAGGTTCCAGGTATGGCCAAGGACAACGCCTATAATTTGCGGTGATGATCAGATAATAATTTTGGAATGAAGTGTACCGAAACTTATTTTTATTGTGTTTTTTCATGTCGATCTATATGCCACAATTATAAGCATAATATTACACTGGATAATGAATCTGGCCAACTAAATGGAATGGGCTTTTGTAACGATCAACCAAGACCTTTCTGTGTAAAATGAAAAAAAAAATTGGATATTATGATAAAAAACATAATTCCATATAGATGTCAAGGCAAGAAGTAGGAGCTATTGATCTCTAAACGGTTAAGAGGGTGCAAATATCGCGAAATATTGCCCATTCTTGGAATATAGAACTTGGAATATCTAACTGCAATAAGTTAGAGTTCCGTGGTAGTTGTGTAGGGTATCATATGATCGGCCCCGTCCGACTATACTGCTCCGCTCACTGGTTTGTTTTTTCATTTGTTGAAAAAATAAACGAAGCACAAAAAGAAAATATGAATTTTTCAACAAGAATATGTAATAATTGGACACATTTTATAATTTTTAAAGTTTGTTCCTCGATTTTGTTTAATTCGCTAAGAGATGTGAACCCTACGTATTTGGGTAATACAGCCGTACAGAACATTTCGCCATAGTGGGGGAAGTGAAATATTTTTGTGCGCCTCGTTGGAATTTAGGTAACGTACTTTATGAGGATTTATTTGACAAATATACAAAGGAATTGACAATTAAAACCCACTGGGTTAACTAAATCCGATACAATGTAAACGTACTATAATATCTTTAATATTTTTTTAATCTACTGTTTTTGTCATCCATAATATGAAAACTTCGCCATGTAGCGACTAAATAATGAAATTGATATGCGGAAGTTTGTTTTTTTTCATAAAAAAAAATAAATTTATATGAAATTTAAAAAAAAAACAGTAAGGAAAGTAGTAAAGTCGGACGGGGCCGACTATATGATACCCTTTACCACTATGGGTATATTAAACAGGACTATTAACATGAAATTGGATGAAATAAAATATGTGATATTTATATAAATGTGAATCTACCTAGATCTATCCATAAAGTATGTAAATCGACTTCAAACAAATATAAATAGGTCATCCTTTGGGCTATGTCTGTACTTCTAGAAAACGCAACTACGTAATTCTATGCTCAATTTTGTACGTTGTGCAAAATTTGATGTCAATCTGACTAACATGAGGAGTATGATGCCCAATTTACTTGAAATCGGGCGAAAATATATATGGAAGCTCTATCCAAATATTAAACGATTTCAAACAAACTTGTCACAGGTTAGGTTATACTAACTTCAGAACGTTTTGTTTCTATTGGTTCCTTGGTGCGTCAATTACATAAAATCTATCTATAATAAAAGGGAGCTATAACTAAATCTGGACGGATTTTCACGAAACAAGGTAGACATCACTCTAGGCTCAATTCAGTACGTTATGTCAAATTTCGTGCAAATCGAAAGATATATAGCGACTTTGGTGCACCATTTACATGAAATCGGACGAAACTATATGTGGGAGCTATATAGAAATCTGGACCGATTTTCTTGAAACTTGGCAGACATCGTTACGTTATGCCAAATTTCGTGCAAATCAAAAGATATATAGGGACTTTGGGGCACCATTTACATGAAATCGGACGAAACTACATATGGGAGCTATATCTAAATCTGGACCGATTTTCACGAAACTTGGCAGACATCATTCTAGGCTCAATTCAGTACGTTATGCCAAATTTCGTGCAAATCGAAAGATATATAGGGACTTTGGGGCACCATTTACATGAAATCGGACGAAACTATATATGGGAGCTATATCTAAATCTGGACCGATTTTCACGAAACTTGGCAGACATCACTCTGGGCTTAATTAAGTACGTTATGCCAAATTTCGTGCAAATCGAAGGATATATAGGGACTTTGGGGGGACCATTTACATGAAATCGGACGAAACTATATATGGGAGCTATATCTAAATCTGGACCGATTTTCACGAAACTTGGCAGACATCATTCTAGACCTAAATGATTAGGCTGTACCAAATTTCGTGCAAATCGAAAGTTATATAGGGACCATTTACATTAAATCGGTTAAATATATATATGGGAGCTATATCTAAATCTGAACCGATTTTTCCCAATTTCAATAGGGTTCGTCCTTGGGCCAAATAAGTGACCTATGCCAAATTTCATCCAATTCGGATCATAAATGCGACCTGCACTTTGTTTACAATTTAACATGGACAGACAGACGGACAGACAGACGGACGGACATGCATAAATCGACTTAGAAAGTGATTCTATGCATATTCTCAAAAGGAACCATGTGTCTATCTCGTTTCCTTTTGCCTGTTACAAACATATGCACAAAGACATAATACCCTGTACCACCACAGTGTGGTGAAGGGTATAAAAAAAATGTTTTTTTTTGATAAATTTTCAGGGGATGCACGAATACTGTAGTTGATTATTTCTGGTTCTGAAACGAAACTATTATGAAATTTCTATGCAAAAGAGATGATTTTTTGTCACATTGAGTTGACATCACTGATAACAACTTGTTTTTAATTCGCCAAAATGATGACGTTTGGCGACGACACAACGACGACAAGTGTTATCGTTATTATGCCGTTGTTGTTGTTGTTGCTTACAACAGTACAATACAAAACGAATTGATTAGACGCTACGCCAAAATGTTGTTGTTACTAAGCAGTCAACCAGCCTGCCTGCCAGCCAGCCAGCCAGCCAGTGAGACAGTACGCCCAACCCATGCCTAGCTGTGTGTAAATGTTTAGTTATCTCATAACTAAATAGATGACAAACAGACCAAGTATCTTTATTATTACTATTATTGTTATAATATATAATGTTTGTTGTTGTTGTTGCTCTCAAGAAAATAAATAATAAAAAGAAAAAACAACAAAGAAATCAGCTACCTTACAATATTCCACATGTTCGTACATGTGTGTGTGTGTGTTTGTATATGTAAACGAGAAAAAAAAACCCGATTATTTGTGTTTTTTTTTGCATTTCTTTTTGGCGGGTTTAATGTGCCGAACGAGAATTGTGTATGTAAATGACAAGACTGTTAACTGTCAAATAGATAGATACATAGATATTTAACATATACATATGTAGATGTATGCCTGTTTGTATGCCCACTTGTATGACGATAAGTGTATCGGCATCAGTCTAACTTGAGCAAAACTACAATTGTAGATTTTCTTTTTCTTTTATTTGTTGTCTTTAAGTCGCCGAGCCTCGGTATATAAAACCGAATACACGATCGTGTCTGTTGATTTTGTTTTTATACAAATTTTTGTGTTGTTTTATTTCTGTCTGTTTGTTTGTCTGTCTCTCTGACTGCCTTGCCTGCCTGGCTGGCTGCCTGCCTGCTTGTCATATTCATTGATGCTGGGCCTCCGTTTTGGTATTTTTTCATTATTCTTACTCGATTTAAAGCTGTTGTTCCGTTCGTTCCACATAGTTCGCACGCGCTCATGGTTGTAATCAACCAGGTTCTGCTACGATGCTGGTCTTCTTTTGCCATGCGAAGCATTGCTTCGTTGTGTTAAAATTGCTCCATTAAAAACAAAATCTGCGAGTGTTTCTGTGTGTGTGTCAAATTAAAAATATAAAATAATTTGAAAAATAAAAAAAAAAAAACAAAAATTTTTTGACAAATCAAAGTGAAAGAAAGATAATTAACACAAAAAGAAAAGGAAGCAGAAGAAATTTCTTTAAGTGTACTACCATAAAATTCAACAATCAGCTGATCCCCCCAAAAAAAGGAGATTCCACGGGCAGTTGAATTTGAAACAATATTTTGGAGACAATCATAACAACAACAAAACAAGGAGTGATCTGTTAACAAACAAAAAAAAAAAAAAATAAAATAAAAAAAATAAAAAAACAACAAAAAAATCATTGCAAAAAGTGTTTCAAAAAAACAACTTTATTTCAAAACAAAACAAAAGAAAAAAATATTTTATGCTTATCAACAACAATACAAATACATTTGTGTGAAGAGGAAAATAAAATATATATATTAAATATAAAAATATACTACATCATACAACAAATCGCCATCGAGCCTTTAAAAATATACCAATACCAACAACAACAAAAACAAATCGTGAGTTAAACTCTGAGACTAAATTCTTTTTTTTCTTTTTTTAATTTTCATATATATTTTTTTAATTATATATTTTTTTGTTTGTTCAATGCAAGAAAAAACTGGTTCGCTTATTCTCCTCCAAGACCCAACGGATTCTAGCACCGAAAATTATTGACCGAACCACAAACAGTTTGTCTTTAAACGCCAAGCTAACAACAACGGTTAAAATCGCAACGAAAAAAATCAATCTTGAAATATATGTGTTGAAATTTATTAAAAAAAAATGATAATTGAAAATTAACGCCCATAAAAAATTAACAGCAAAACTAAAATTGAAAAAAAAATCAAATTGAAATTTTGTAAAAAAAGTGCAGCTATCATTTAATTCGGTAATACACGAATTCTTAAGAAGCAATATAAGAGCTTTTGGTATTAAGAAAAATGCCGAGAAATAACAAGGACAAGGAAAAAATATCGACATAATATTGCTGAGAAAAAGTTTATAAAAAAACGAGGAAAAAAAATATATTTTTTTTAGTTGAAGTTTTTTTATATGTGTCGTTATAAGTTAATTCGAAAACCTGCGATTTTTAAGAAACGATATAAGAGATTTTGCATAAAAAAAAAAAAACAGACAAATATCAAGGACATCGAATAATAAGATATTGATTTAATATTGCTGAGAAAAAAAGAAATATAAAAAACGGATAGAAATATTTTTTTTTGATTTTAAAAAATTTTTCTAAATAAAATATTGCATCTAGCTAACAAGAACAGTTAAAATCGCCAATTTTTAAATGTTGAAATTTGTCTCAAAAAATATTTACTATTTGGAAATTATCATACCAAAACTAGAATCGAAAAAAATGCTATAATTTAGTTGAAGTTTTATAAAAAGTGCCGTTATAATTTAATTCGATAATACACGAATTTTTAAGAACAGATATAAGGGATGTCGCATTAAAAAAAGACAAAAAACAAGGACATCAAATCAAATAAAAATATCGATTTAATATTGCTAAGAAAAAAATTAAAAAAAAATCAAAAAAAGAAAAATATTTTTTTTAATTTTTTTACCTCTAGATAAAAATAAAGAATTGCGTATCAAAATTATTGCAGCAGTATTTGTTCAACCATTTTTTTAATTAAAAAAATAAAAATTATCACAACAACTAACATATTACCACTATATAAAATTAAAAAAATAAGTGACATTTTTTTCTTAATTGATAAAAGTTTTCAAATTTATAAATTGAAAATCGAAAACAAGTGAAGATTTCAAAGTGTTCTTGAACAGATAATTTAATATATATATGCTTATCTAAATTTTTCTGAATTTTTACCACAGGTAGATCTCGTCTCCCTGATGACGAAAATATATGACATTCATGGGAGAAGTCCATACTTCCCGAGATATGGACCTCTAAAATTGCGGAATTCATATGCTCATAACAGCGTCCTTTATGGACCGATGATGGTAATGTTGACGGCTATTAAGAAATGAATGTTTATTCAAAATGTTCGATCGCGTAGCCGAATTTTCCATTATAGATAGCCGTCCATGAGTGGTCTTCAAAAAAAAAAAAAAAAAAAACTGATTTAGGCCTGTCCATAGGAGAATGTCTTAAATCACTGGCCAAAGGCCGGTTACTTTGAATAATTTTTAATTAAAACTAATTTATGTGAAAATATGTGTACACCAATATTACCTTCATCGGTATATAAAAGGTCGTTTACATTAAACCGGATTTGGTTAACCCAATGGGTTAAAATTTTCAATTCCTTTGAATATATGCCAAATAAATCCTCATAAAGTAGGTTAACCCGGTAAAAAGTTCTAATGTAAATGCCGAACTTATAATACGTTTATATTTAACCGGATTTCGTTAACCCAGTGGGTTTCAATTGTCAATTCCTTTGCATATATGTCAAATAAATCCTCATAAAGTAGGTTAACCCGGTAAAAAGATCTAATGTAAATGCCGTTTTATGAACAAATGATTTCGGAACTTCAGAGGTCTATATTTCGGGATGTTTGGCTTCTCCCATGAAAAATCATAAATTTTCGTGATCAGGGAGACGAGACCTACGTGTGGTAAAAATGTCATCCGAGATGAGCCTCTAAACTTATATCGTTCCCTTTTTTAGTATATATGTACATAGAATTACTTTTTGAGTCGATTTATGCATGTCGCTCCGTCCATGTATTATTTTTAACAAGTTACAGGTCACATTTATGATCCGAATGGGATAAAATTTGGTATACTCCATCCGAAAGCGATGAAACTTTATTTGGCAGAAAAACGAGCCCAATTGATAGTGTTCAAAATCATTTCAGATTTATATATAGATTCCATATATTTTTCTTTGTTTATTTACACCTAATTTGGCATTACGCATTGAATAGATTCTAGAATGTTGTATACTTTTCTTGTTCGGTCATGTTTTTTTTTTAATTTCTTAAAAAAAAAAAAAAATGGTCCAACACTTCAGTCGTCAACTAAAACAATGACGAAAAAATCTTCGACATCGTCGTCGTCACACTTTGTTACGGAATACCAAAAATGTTTCAATAGTTATCGATAAATGTCGACAACGACATAGAGAATACCAATTTGCAAAAGACGACTCTCTACGTCGTCGTTCTGTGTCGACGACATACGGAACAGGGGTGAATGTTGGCTACTCCTTTTTTAGGAACTACTTCCAGCTTATGATCTAGTCCATCAACTTGGGCAAGCGTGGGTAATGATCTTAAGCCTTCAGAATTCGCTTACACGAATTAGAGTCGGGGGATCCGGACTCGGAGTATAGCGATTTTATTGAAATTTGGTTGAGCTTAGGTACTACTTATGAGAAGCAAGATCCTCGTCTAGTATTGGTTGTGTAATAATGTAGTAGATTCAGAGATGTAGTTTTTAGTACTATTTACAAAATATTTACATAGTTAACCGTTAATTTCAAATATCTAAATAAGAGTTGCATTCAAATGGTTAATAAAATGTATGCGTTTATACTATAGCAAATAATATTTGAATAAAACAGAGTTGATCCGCTTCAATACAGTATTGTTCGAAACCTAAGCAACTTTTTCTTAGTAATCATGATCTTATATTATTTTGTTAAATTGAGTTATGAAAAATACTTCTTTTGTTAATTACTACACTTTGTGTCTATTTTTTAAAAATAACAACAACAATCTTTTTTTCATTTCAACAAATAAGGAAATAAAAACAAAATTAACTAAAAAAAAAGCTGTTCGAAACCTAAGCAACTTTTGCATTGTTGTATTTTTGCAAAAATTGCAACTACTACCGAAAAACTACTGAACGTACAGATCAACTTATTGCTCGTTTTGGTTAAAACTAAATATTAGTTCATCCACAATTAGAAAGCGATTATTGGAAAACAAATTTTAAGAAGTTTCATGCTGTCCAAAAAGGCGATGCTGACTATGAAGCATTTAAAGAAATAATAAATTTTAGGATGGATTTTGCTAAAGCCCATGTAGATTGGAGTGTAGCAAAATTAAGAACTGTTTTATTCAGCGGAGTATGCCACGTTCGAAGACCGAGGGGTAAACGGCTACATCCGCGATTTTCATAAGCCACAACAAAGCATGGAGGTGAGAGTGTGATGATGTGGACTTGTTTTTCGGCCAGTGGAGTTGGTCCCTTTGTGGAGATACAAATCAAAATGGACCGTTTTACTTACAGGAATATTTTAAAAACCCATATGCTGCGATATGCTAAATGGGATATGCCCCTTATATGGATGTTTCAACATGTTAACGATCCGAAACATTCATCAAAGTTTGTTAAGGAATGGTTATCTGCTAATTGAATTCAAGTTTTGGATTTGTCGTTACCAGATCTGAATCCCATTGAAAACATTTTCAGCATTTTAAAACGAATGGTTGGAACAAGTCGCTTTAAAAACAAACATGAAATGATACCTGCCAAAAATCAGAGTGGGAAGCTATGCCAACAACAAATCTAACAAATCTAGTAGAAGCTATGCCAAAAATATGTACAGCTGTAAGAAAACGAATGGTATCATACAAAATACTGAAGGTTGCTTAGGTTTCGAACGTCTGATTTTTGAGTTAATTTTGTTTTAATTTTTTTTTATTTTTTCCAAAGAAGTATGTAAATTCATGCAGTTCTTTAACTTGTCTACAACGTACGATTGGAAATTTTCATAATGGCCGATCGCTAAGGTATTCGTAATTGCTACCACACGATTTCAGTTCGCTCTGCCTTAATGAAAATGTCCATTGCCATTTGTCTTTAACTTCGTCTCAGTTAGAACAACCCCTCTGCAAAAAATAATGTATATTACAAAAAAGAAAAACTATGATTTAAAAGTTTGCCTTAAGCAGCTTAGAATTAGCAATTGATGTTGATAAGAATAAAGCCAGCGGTGATGTTGCACTAACACTAGATTGATTTTATGAACAAGAGACTTCTATATTGGCAATCGTTTGAGACAATGTATCGTCATCAATGTTATACTCCTAAGTCTGTTTTTACACGGTAGATTGGTTTCAGAAGAAGCCGTGTAAAAAAATACATTGATCTTATACATAAAGGGAATTCCCCTAAATTAGTGCTATTCACATTAGCTTTGACCAGTAAAAATTGTTTGTACGCGCTAAAGGGGAATTCACTTAAATCTTTAAGCTAGTTTTCGCAAACTATCGATGGTTTCAGACTTTTTTCCTTCATAAATACTTTTTTGTGACATGAACATACTTCGCAAAAATTAAATTTGACAAAAAATTTAAGTACATAAAATTTCAAATCGTGCTAAATGGAATAAAATCGTCTAAAAAATTAAAAATATTCAATTTTCAAAACGTGTTATATCAAAACTGTGCACAAAAAGACCGTGTAAAAACAGAATTAGGTGTACTGTAGAAAATACGAACAAAATATTTGCAAAAAATAAAATGAAAACATTTAAAATTATTTTCCTTACTTTCATTTTTCTCCAACATAACAACTTTTTCCGAAAAGACGCACGAAGGCCTATTAGTGGAATAGCTCCATTTATGTCCCCCTTTTTTTTTCCTAATGTCCACCTTTTCCTTTATATCCTCCTTTTTTAAATTCACTTAATATTTGTATCACTTCACTTTTCCACGCGGTATACGCCTTACTTACTTAGCTGGCTTGTTACAGAACGGTTGTTCCATAAGCCGAGCTTAAAAAAGATTTCCATGCGCGTCGGTCTTGTGCGCAAGTCAACCAATTTGGAAGACCACGTTTCAAGATGTTGTTTTCTACTTGGTCTTTCCATCTAATTCGTGGCCTTCCCCTTCTACGGGAACCATCAGTAGGCTCATTTTTATATGCCTTTTGAGCTGGGACATTTTCATTCATCCTCACAACATGGCCTAGCCACCGTAGTCGCTGCAGCTCAATACGACTGACTATGTCGATGTCCGCGTATAAATTGTAAACCTCGTGGTTCATTCGACGCAGATCGGCCCGTAGATCTTTCGGATAATTTTTCTCTCAAACACCCCAAGAGCTGCCTCATCTGCTTGCGCAAGTACCCATGCTTCTGATCCATATAATAGCACGGGTAGTATCAGCGTCTTGTAAAGTGTGAGTGTGGTCTGGCGGGAGGTGGCCTTGTTTCTAAACTGCTTTTTTAGACCATAGTAGCACCTGTTGGCCATCACAATCCTTCTCCGAATTTCAAAACTGATGTCATTCGTTTTATTTATACCTTGGTACATAAAGTCTTTAACTACCTCGAAGCTGTAGTTCTCAAGTTCCACAGTTGGTCCGAGTCTACTGGACGTCTTGCGCGTTGATACAATCAGCTTGGTCTTCTCGCCGTTTACTGCCAGACCCACTTTGGCAGACTCCTTTTCAATTTGTTCAAAGGTGGATGTTACCGCTCGCAATGTTCGACCCATTATGTCGATGTCATCGGCGTAGGCGAGTAACATGTGTTGTTTGGTGTACAGAGTGCCATTTCTGTTCACCTTTGCGTCTCGTATGACCTTTTCCAGTAGGATGTTAAAAAGAGTCAATGTTATTTAATTTTTCAAATGGAAGAATGTCATTTCAACATTAATAACTATTAATTTTACTATTGTCACAATGTTAATTTAACATTTTTATTATAAAAATCTATCTATAGAAATTCAACATTGTCTACTGTTATTTTAACTATGAAAAATGTTGAAATGAATATGGCCAATTTTATTTTGACATGAAAACTTTAAAATCAACAATGTTTAATATTAAATTCACATGTTTTGCTGTAGATTTTATATGAAACAACGTTAAAATAAAATTTTTCCAAAAAAAAAAAAAAAAAATACATCGATGTAATATCAACATTTTGCAATGTTGATTTTACATTCGCTTTTTTTTTCTGTGAATTTTTTTGATATCATAAAGGAAAATTTTTTGAAGGAATTTCTTGCAATTAATTATATAGATATTATTACTACATAAAGTAATTATTTTACCGGATTTACATACATACAATAATTAATTTATTTCATTCTTTTATTTACAGATCGCATCGATTAAAAATCTGCTAATTAAAAAATCGTGTTGAAAAACTTATAAAACGGAAGTGTGAAAATAAATATTACGAATAGAAAAAGCAAACAATTGTTATAATGGTGAAATCTATTTGACAAAGCATTAAAATACTTTAAATAAAAATCTATTAAATTGGAAAGATTTAAAATAAAAACAAAAAACAATTACAAATTATTACTGAAAATTGTTAAACAAAAATCTCTTTTTTGAAATAATTCAATCTGGCCGAAGCAAAGAACATTGCCGTCTACTTCTACCAATTTGCAATAAATGGGGAAAATCGCACGCCACTTTGATAAGTTGTTGTCGTTGTCGTCGTCGTCATTTCCGCTGCTGTCGTTGCCATCCTTCAATGAGTATTGGGAGTGTTCTATGTGCCTGAAAAACAAGATGCTGTTGAAAATTGAAAACACCCTATTGCGTAGCCATCGTCAACGTGAGACCACCGGTATCAAGAAACTGTACAATTCCTTTTTTGTATTATTTTAATTTCGCCGGCTGTCGTCCGTTACGTTTCACTCACCGCAACAGCAACAGCAATAACAATAAAAAGAAATATAGAACTTATAACGCAATAAGAAAAAGAACAAGAAGAAAAACCAGAACATAAGCGAAAACTAAACTTCAATATAACAACTATACCAAACTTAGAAAAAAATTATTTTATAACCCCCCAAAAAGAAAAGTGCATTTAAAAACAAGGAAATTAAAGAATTTTTAGTTAATAAAAAAAAAACAAAAAAATAGCCAAGGAATTTTAAACAAAAATAGTGAAAATATTTGGTTGTTAGTAAACACTTTTATTTTTTAAAAAAAAAAGAAATGTAACGTTTCAATTTTGGCAAAGAAAAATATCCAAACCAATAAAGTTCGAAAAAAAAACTTGATTCTCGTCAAAAAAACAATCGTTGTCTCGTGAAAAGAGGCCATCGCAAATCGCCAATAAGAAAAACGCCTAAAGTTAGCCACACCGTGTTTCTTGGCGTTAGGGAGTTAAACGTCGCCGCCAAACGCCTAGACGTCATCATCCATTGTAATCGAATAATCGTAATAATTTCTTTGTGCCGTTGATCTGTGAGTTATTGAGAGTGAAAGAGCGAAAAGTGAGAGAGAGAACAGAGATCCGTTTGAAATTGCCGCGTAAATTCGGCTGCGTTTCCGTTTCACTATATATTTTTTTTACTTTTTTTTCAAAAATCACTTGCGATTTTTTGGGCTTTTGAAAAGCTCCTGACCGAATGGCTTTATCGGTTGTTACCAATACCACCAATACAAACCACAACAACAATAACAACAACCCCCATCAATATCAACCGAGTTTTTTCGATTTACAATCGCTGTTTGATCCGTATTCGTTGCAACATCATCAACACCAACAACACCAACAACAACAACACCCACATCAGCAGCAGCAACAACAACACCATCTACTGCATCATCAGCATTCGACAACCGCAACAACAACAATAACACCTTCTAAGGGTATCTTAGCAGACTCAATGGATTATAATAGCAGTAGCAACAACAACAACAACAACAGTGGCAACAGTAGCAGTAATAATAATCACAATCATCACCCTATATTACAGGTAAGTTGTTCTCTAACTATAGTTGTGTTCCCTAATCGGCAATATTTTTTTATACCCTCCACAATAGTATGGAGGCAGGGACGTATGAATGAATGAATTTTTTTCACAGTAAATTTATCTTTGCAACAGCGATTTTTTTCATTTTGTACTACCGGGACGTTGCTGTATGGAGGGTATATTAATTTTGTCATTCCGTTGTTAACTCACCGAAATATTCATTTCCGACCCTATAAAGTATATATATTCTTGATCAGGGTAAAATTCTAAGACGATCTAGCCATGTCCGTCCGTCTGTCCGCCCGTCCGTCTGTTGTAATCACGCTATCTTCCGAAGGACTTTAGATAGGGTGCTGAAATTTTGCATAGGGTTGTCTTTTGTCTGCAGGCAGGTCAAGTTCGAAGATAGGATATATCGGTCCACGTTTAGGCATAGCTCCCATATAAGGCTACCCCCAAATTTACGGTATTTTGGGGATCTTGAGCGCGTTTTTCAATCGAATTCGCTGAAATTTGGTACATTGGGTTCTTAATGGGTACTAATTGTCGCCACAAAAAATTATAAATATAGGCCCACTTTTTCTGGTAGCCCCCATGTAACGGTACCTCCTAATTTTCGGTATTTTGGGGGTGTTGGTCGTATTTTTCCACCGAATTGGCTGTAATTTAGTACTTTGAGTTCTAAATAGGTTCCAAATCACTCCTCAAAAAAATTCTGCATATAGGTTCATTTTTTCTGGTAGCCCACCATATAAGGGTACCCCCAAATTTTCGGTATTTTGGGGTTCTTGAGCGCGTTTTTCAACCGAATTCGCTGAAATTTGGTACATTGGGTTCTTATTGGGTACTAAATGTCGCCACAAAAAATTATAAATATAGGCCCACTTTTTCTGGTAGCCCCCATGTAACGGTAGCTCCTAATTTTCGGTATTTTGGGTGTTTTGGTCGTATTTTTCCACCGAATTGACTGTAATTTAGTACTTTGAGTTCTAAATAGGTTTCAAATCACTCCACAAAAAATTATGCATATAGGTCCATTTTTTCTGGTAGCCCCCATGTAACGGTACCTCCTAATTTTCGGTATTTTGGGGGTTTTGGTCGTATTTTTCCACCGACTTGGCTGTAATTTAGTACTTTGAGTTCTAAATAGGTTCCAAATCACTCCACAAAAAATTATGCATTTAGGTTCATTTTTTCTGGTAGCCCCCCATATAAGGGTACCCCCAAATTGCGGTATTTTGGGGTTCTTGAGCGCGTTTTTCAACCGAATTCGCTGAAATTTGGTACATTGGGTTCTTAATGGGTACTAAATGTCGCCACAAAAAATTACAAATATAGGCCCACTTTTTCTGGTAGCTCCCATGTAACGGTAGCTCCTAATTTTCGGTATTTTGGGGATTTTGGTCGTATTTTTCCACCGAATTGGCTGTAATTTAGTACTTAGAGTTCTAAATAGGTTCCAAATCACTCCACAAAAAATTATGCATATAGGTCCATTTTTTCTGGTAGCCCCCCATATAAGGCTACCCCCAAATTTTCGGTATTTTGGGGTTCTTGAGCGCGTTTTTCAACCGAATTCGCTGAAATTCGGTATATTGGGTTCTTATTGGGTTCCATATCACTCCACAAAAAATTATGCATATAGGTCCATTTTTTCTGGTAGCCCCCCATATAAGGCTACCCCCAAATTTTCGGTATTTTGGGGTTCTTGAGCGCGTTTTTCAACCGAATTCGCTGAAATTCGGTATATTGGGTTCTTATTGGGTACCAAACATCTCCACTAAAAATTATAAATATAAGTCCATTTTTTTCTGGTAGCCCCCATATAAAGGTACCCCCAAATTTCGGTATTTTGGGGTTCTTGAGCGCGTTTTTCAACCGAATTCGCTGAAATTCGGTATATTGGGTTCTTATTGGGTACCAAATATCTCCACTAAAAATTATAAATATAAGTCCATTTTTTTTCTGGTACCCTCAAATTTTGGCATTTGGAGGTTCTTGAGCACGTTTTTCAACCGAAATCACTGAAATTTGGTATTTTGTAGACGTATATGGAAACAAATCTCCCTACCAAAAATTTTTAATAGTCAACCCCTTTTAGGCGTAGTCCCCATATAACCCCATTTTTTATATTAATAAAATTATCTGATTTTTCCGCGTTTTGGGTTTGGTTCTAACATTCTGTTGTAATCATTTCACCTGCGAAGGATATCGAGATAAAAAAACTAGAACGTACGGTTCGATAATGAACTATATGTGAACTATAGCCCGCATTTAGGCTTAGCCGTAGCCCCTGTGTGGGAGGTACCAGAAGGCATGGACCGATATTCCCCAAATTTGGACTTGAACTAAGTTTGAAAGACATAATAAGATGGGATGGAATCAAATTTTTCTGAAACGGATTTGGTCCCAAGAAACATGGGGCCTAGAACCAATATTTCGATGAGGCACATTTTCACCGTGTGATAGTGTATACACACTAATGAGCCATAAGGCTGAGGGTATAATTTTCTATTAAAAATTATTGTTTACATAATCGGATTGTCGGTATATGTCCATTTTTTGGTATGTTCCCTATATTTTCATTTCAAGTACCTGTCAGTATATCTATGGTGGAGGGTATGCAAAGTTCGGCCCGGCCGAACTTAACGCTTTTTCACTTGTTATTTTCATAGTTTGGAAATAAAATTATTATCTTACTCCGAAAATGAAAAACAAATAGGCAAAATTAAGCGAGTGGACGGAGTTCCTCTCTCCTATATCTGCTTAGACAAATTTGGCTGAGTAATAATAGAGTTGCCAACCTTTTCATCGCATCTTTTGTTTATTTTGAAAGATTGTCATAGTCCTATATAATGGGTTTCGATCGATGTTGGGTATTACGTATATTAGGTAGAATTTTTGTAGGGTCTTAAAAAAAAAATCAAAATCCACACTTTGTGTAGGGCCTTGAAAAGAAATGTTTATAAAATTCCCGCCTTGTGTATACTTACCTAATTAGCTGGCTTGTGACAGAACTTTCGTTCCATAAGCCGAGCTTAAAAAAGATTTCTTTCTTTTGTCTTTTACGCGGTTTTTCCAATTTGGAAGACCATATTCAGCAATGATGTCTTCCACTTGATCTTTCCACCTTATTCGTAACCTTCCCCGTCTGCATGAACCATCAGCTGGTTCGCTTTTATATGGGGGCTGGGACATCTTCATCCATTCTCACCACATGACCTAGCCAAGGTAGTCGCTGCAGCTCAATACGCCTAACAATGCCGATGTCCGAGAATAGCTGGTACAGCTCATGGTTAATTCGACGGCGATAGGTCTTTCGGATAATTTTTCTCTCAAACACTCCAAGAGCTGCCTCATCTGCGGGTAGTATCAGCGTCTTGTAGAGTGTGAGTTTGGTCTGGCGGGAGGTGGCCTTGCTTTTGAGTTGCTTACTCAGACCATAGTAGCATCTGTTGGCCAACACTATCCTTCTCCGAATTTCAAAACTGATGTCATCAGTTTTATTTATGGCGGTACCAAGGTATATAAAACCTTTAACTACCTCGAAGCTGTAGTTCTCAAGTTCAACTCCAAGAGCTGCCTCATCTGCGGGTAGTATCAGCGGCTTGTAGAGTGTGAGTTTGGTCTGGCGGGAGATGACCTTGCTTTTGAGTTGCTTACTCAGACCATAGTAGCATCTGTTGGCCAACACTATCCTTCTCCAAATTTCAAAACTGATGTCCATTAGTTTTATTTATGGCGGTACCAAGGTATATATAAAACCTTTAACTACCTCGAAGCTGTAGTTCTAAAGTTGGTCTGAGTCTATACGACGTATTGCGCGTTGATACCATCAGCTTGGTTTTCTCGCCGTTTACTGTCAGATCCACTTTGACAGACTCCTTCTCAATTTGTTCAAGGGTGGCTGTTACCGCTCTCAATGTTCGACCCATTATGTCGATGTCATCGGCGTAGTCGAGTAACATGTGTTGTGTGGTGTACATAGTGCCATGACCTTTTCCAGCAGGATGTAAAAAAGGTCACGCGACAAACTGTCACCTTGTCCGAATCCTCGTTCGGTATTAAAGGGCTACGAGAGGTCCTTTTCGACTTTAACTGCTGATTTTGTACCAGTTAAACTTATTCTGCATAGCCGAATTCATTTTGCAGGAATGCCAAACGCAGACATGGCTTTAAACACCTCTGAACGGATAGGGCTGTCGAATGCGGCTTTATAGTCGATGAATAGGTGGAATGTGTCGATGTGTTTTTCTTGGGTTTTTTTTCAGGATTTGGCGTAGAGTGAAAATCTGTTCAATGGTGGATTTGCCAGGTCTGAAGCCTGGCAATTGGCCTGAAGCCTGGCCATTGGCTTCTGTCGTTCACACAGTACGCTAGATAACACTTTATATGCGATGGGAAGGAGACTTATTCCTCTATAATTGGCAAATATCGTCTTATCTCCTTTTTTGTGCACGGGACACAGGATGCACGGGACACAGGATGCACGGGACACAGGATGCTGAGGTTCTAATCATTGGGCATGCATTCCTCTAGCCAAATTGTACTAATCAGCTGGTGAATGCTCCTGACCAGCATCTGACCATCAGTCTTGAATAGTTCGGCTTGTAACTGATCGGCACCTGCTGCTTTATTATTCTTCAGCTGATTACTACTTCATTTCACTGCTACTATTTGATCTCAGAAGTTTTTCAAAATGCTCCTTCCAGATTCTCAACACGCTATCTGTATCTGTCACCAGGTTTCCTCCTTTACCTCTACAGGAGGATGTGCCTGCACCAAAATCTTCGGTTTGGTGTTTTACTCGTTGGAAAAATTCCCGGACTTCATTCTGACTCCTGTACATCTCGATTTGCTCACGTTTTCTTGTTCTTTCTTCTATTTTCTTCTCTTCTTTTCTCCCGATAATTCTCCATCACATTACGTCTTGCTACTGTCTGCAGGGTTGCCCTATACGCTGCGTTTTTCACATCAGTAGCATTACGGCACTCCTGATCGTACCATGGGTTTCTTGCTTTTGCTGCAGTTTGTAGGGACTGGTCAATTCATTGCCATTGTGCTTCTATACAATTATCGGAACAAGAAGTGCTTTCGTCAAGCAGGTTTGGTGTTTTACTCGTTGGCAAAATTTCTGGACTTCATTCTGACTCCTGTACATCTCGATTTGCTCACGCTCAGGTTTTTCTTGCTCTTTCTTCTTTTTCTGAAAATATGTTCCTCCGCTCTCCTTTTCTCCCGATAATTCTCCATCACGTTACGTGTGACTACTGTCTGCAGGGTTGCCCTATACGCTGCGTTTTTCACATCAGTAGCGTTACGACACTCCTGATCGTACCATGGATTTCTTGGTGGTGGTTTTTGGTACCCAAGTGTTGCTTTTGCTGCAGTTTGTAGGGAGAAATCCGTTGCCATTGTGCTTCTATACTATTATCGGGACAAGAAGTGCTTTTGTCAAGCAGGTGAGTAAGTTTTGCGGAGTAGGTCTCTGCTACCTGTTGTGATTGCAGCTTTTCGACGTTGAGTTTTCGTGTTACATTAGATCGCGCTTTTGCTGCTACATTAAGACGGGTGCGAACCTTGACTGTCACAAGGTAGTGGTCCGAATCGATATTCGTTCCTCGTATCGATCGAATTTCTAAAACACTGGAAAAATGCCGTCCGTCTATCACAACAGGGTCAATTTGATTTCTCGTTGCTTGATCAGGAGAAATCCAGGTGGCCTTGTGTATATCTTGCACCAAAGGTCTTGGTGTAAATCCCACTAAAACCGAACTGGTGCTCTTCACTAGGAAACACAAAATTCCTAGTTTCCGCTTGCCATCACTTGGTGGAGTGACTTTAACCCTTTCTGATGAAGCTAAATATCTTGGCACTATCCTAGACCGCAAGTTACTGTGGAATAGGAATGTTGAGGAACGCTCCAAGAAGGGATTGCTGGCACTCTATTCATGCAAGAACTCCATAGGCAAGAGTTGGGGATTGAGACCCGGAATTATACACTGGCTGTATACGACGATTGTCTTACCCATACTTACTTATGGTTGTTTTGTCTGGTGGCAGGGGGTGAACAAAAAAAAAAGCTGCTGACAAAACTGAACTTAGTACAGCGATGGGCTTCAATTTTGATCACCGGAGCATTAAGAAGTACACCACAGGCAGCCTTGAATGCAATCTTGAATCTCCAACCATTGGATATTCTGATCAAATTCCAGGCGGCCAGGTGTGCCCTGAGACTATGGTCATGCCACCATCCTAAACATAACGCCAGGTTATGACCTTTTT
>NW_026887363.1:0-8513 GCF_032173495.1 Musca vetustissima
TTTAGTGTGGAAATGGAAAATTATTTCATGCAATTTTTCCATAAATAACGGTTTTTATGAAAATACATCGACTTTGAAGTGGCCATATAATTAAAACATTGTGTAATTTTTTACTTTACTGCATTTTTTTTTAATATTTTTTAAAAAAGCTCTTTAATTTAGTTAAATTATGTAAACTAAGCACCGATAAAATCATTTACTGATAAAAATTTTTGAAAAAAATCTGTAAAATCTATCAAAATTGCCAACAATTTGTACAGTACACCTAACATTCAGAAAATCACCTTTATTATAGAAAATAAAGGTCCGAATGCACCAGAAATTGCTAGAATTAGTAAAAAACAATAAATAATTCTCAAAATAAATAAATATTTGAAATAAAAACTCAAAAAATGGGAATTAACCTAAAGGAACGATTCAATTTCAATAGCCTTTACTGAAGAAGGCCGGAATATTTTTGCAGTATGTGAGAAAATATCGATTGATATTGGTATTTATGATATCAAATCGATTGTTCGAGTAGTACAGAATATATTTAATCAAAAAATTTATCAGTCACAACAGAACGAACAGAGATCAACACCTATGTTGACGAGAAAACGTTTCTGGTACACAGCAGCATGTTTGATGGTTAACTCTTGACCCTTCAAATCTATTGAACATGACAATATTTTTCCAAAATAATATTTTTTGGAGAGAATAATGCCCATTTAATCTATTTTAGCCTAAAAGAAAGAAAAATTTTACAATTTGACAAATATTTAAAGTCTTGTGTTGAGCATCAAAAATGCTGCTGTGTGGCGGAATCTTTTACTCGTCAACATAGGCATTGATCTCTGTTCTTTCTGTTGTGACTGGTATATTTTTTGATAAAATATATTCTGTACTACTCGAACAATCGATTTGATGTAATAAATGCCAATATCAATCGATATTTCCTCACATACTGCAAAAATATTCCGGCCTTCTTCAATAAAGGCTATTGAAATTGAATCGTTCCTTTAGGTTAATTCCCATTTTTTAAGTTTTTATTTCAAATATTTATTTATTTTGAGAATTATTTATTGTTTTTTACTAATTCTAGCAATTTCTGGTGCATTCGGACCTTTATTTTCTATAATAAGGGTTATTTTCTGAATGTAAGGTGTACTGTACAAATTTTTGGCAATTTGATAGATTTTACAGATTTTTTTCAAAAATTTTTATCAGTAAATGATTTTATCGGTGCTTAGTTTACATAATTTAACTAAATTAAAGAGCTTTTTTAAAAAATATTAAAAAAAAAAATGCAGTAAAGTAAAAAATTACACAATGTTTTAATTATATGGCCACTTCAAAGTCGATGTATTTTCATAAAAACCGTTATTTATGGAAAAATTGCATGAAATAATTTTCCATTTCCACACTAAATCTCTTAAGTGCAGTATATCGAAGTGTTCTGAATTAAAAAATTTTCAAAAATACTTCAAACGAATCGAGGGCTGATCAAAAAATGTTTACCACAGTAAATGTTTTAATTCTGTGGCCACCACTGTATGTGCAAAGTAACAAACCTTAACCAGCATTGGTATTCATTTACCAGCCCATTTAAAATCTTAAAAATAAAAAAATCGTGAATGGGAGGGGGTGTTCCCTTCAGGTAAATTCTTCAACATTTATGCGTAGATTTTTTCTCCACTATTTGTCAGTAACCCAACTAGAACTATCAACCTAGAACTGGTCAAAAGTCATTGAGTTTGGTCGATACGAATCGAACTAGTTCAAAGGAACTATTCCGCAAAATGAACGATCGGTACTAGCTCGGGTTGTTTCGTTCATGTAGTTCCTTTTGCATCAATCTTTGAATTTTGATCTCGTTCACCTAGTTCCTTTTAATTCAATCTTAGATCTTGATCGAATTAACTGATGTGTACTAATAAACGAATGAACTAAAGGGAACTATGGAAATAACTATCCAACCGCTTTAGAAATGAGATTGGCCAAGTTTAACGTTTAACTTCATGGAATGCTTGGAAAAACTTGGACTCGGCCAAATTTGTGTAGCAGATAATGCAAGAAGACATTGACGAACTCATAAACTTTCCGAGTTTAAAAGGGAATATCGAAAAAAATGATATTATTACAGGTTCTGGAACAGAGTATATTGCAATTTCCCAATCATATTTTGTTTGCACTGTAGAGTACCGAATTTCCCCTCTTCAGATTCAGATTTGTATTTAATATTTTATTTACAACAAAATCAACGAACTGTAAGTTGAAGTATAATTTATCATAAACAGCAATTAACGTAATTGTTGGCAATAACAACAAGAACAACAGCAGCAGCAGAACATCGGCGACAACGACGAAGTCGAGAACTGAGTAAAGTATAAAACTTTTATTGGCATTTTGACAAACTTCTCGCTTCGCATGAAAATGAAAATAAATGAAAGATGAAAATACCACAACATCACTCATTCATTCATTTGAAATCAACTGCCAGGGTATGAGTGAAAGAGTGTCTCTCTGTGTATGTATGTGTGAACGTAAACAAACTAAAAGTTGAGGATTTTTTCTTGTTTAAGTTTCTTCCTTTTTTTGTTCATGTTGTTGATTTTTTTTCTCATATTCTTCTTCTTTTTCTCGTCATTTTTACAGGAAGCTATTCAACAATCTTTAGTGACTGTCCATGACATTGCCACCGAAAACTTGGGCACACTGTGTATCTCGACCCTCTATCGTCCTCTGCAAGTGCCCATTAATTCAGAACGTTATGAAAGTTCGAGACAAAAGGCTGATTTGGTGGCGTCCATACTGCAAGAGGTTGGCATAATACGACATGGAGGTAAGTGCGAGTGGGGGATAGGGATTTTATGTGGGAAGTAGTGGTGTAAGAATGTCGTGACAAAAATACTAAATATTAAATTGAGATAAACGTTATATGAACGGAAATTTAATGGAATGCGCTACCTTATATAATAACAAGTGAAAAAGCGTTAAGTTCGGCCGGGCCGAACTTTGGATACCCTCCACCATAAATAAACTGACAGGTACTTGAAATGAAAATATAGGAAAAATACCAAAAAGTGGACCTATATCGAGATTTTTACAAACCGATTATGTAAACCATAATGTAAAATATAAAACAAATTTCAGAAATTTGTAATGGATAATTAAACCCTCAGCTTTATGGCTAATGAGGGTGTATACACTTTGACACGGTTAAAATGGTTGTAGACCCCATGTTTCTTTGGACCAAATTTGTTTCAGAAAATTTTGATTTCATCCAAACTTTGGCCATCTTATTATTTCTTCCAAACTTAGATCAAGTTCGGAGATGTGGAATGTCAGTGTACTCCTTCTGGTACCTCCCACACAGGGGCTAGGCCTAAATATGGGTTATAGTTCATATATAGTTCATTATCGAACCTTACGTTCTAGTTTTTTATCTCGGTAATATGATTACAACAGAGTCTTAGAACCAAACCCAAAACGCGGAACAAATTGCATAACTATTTTAATATAAAAAAGGGGGTTATATGGGGACTACCCAAAAAAGGGGTTGAATACTGATAATTTTTTGTAGGGAAATTTGTTACCATATACGACTACAAAATACCAAATTTCAGCGAAATCGGTTGAAAAACGTGCTCAGGAACCTCAAAATAGCGAAAATTTGGGGGTACCCTTATATGGGGGCTACCAGAAAAATTGGACCTATATTTATAATTTTTAGTGGAGATATTTGGCACCCAATAAGAACCAAATGTACCAAATTTCAGCGAGTTCGGTTGAAAAACGCGCTCAAGAGCCCCAAAATACCGACATTTGAGGGGTACCCTTATATGGGGGCTACCAGAAAAAATGGACCTATATTTATAATTTTTAGTGGAGAGATTTGATGCCCTATAAGGACTCAAAGTACTAAATTACAGCCAATTCGGTTGAAAACTACGATCAAAACCCCCAAAATACTGAAAATTAAAGGGTACCGTTATATGGGGGCTACCAGAAAAAATGGACCTATATGTATAATTTTTTGTGGAGAAATTGGATACCCAATAGGAACTCAATATACCAAATTTCAGCGACTTCGGTTAAAAAACGCGCTCAAGAACCCCAAAATACCGAAAATTGGGGGGTACCCTTATATGGGAGCTATGCCTAAACGTGGACCGATATACCCCATCTTCGAACTTGACCTGCCTGCAGACAAAAGACGACTCTGTGCAAAATTTTGGCGATCTATCTCAACTCGTTTAGACTCTAGAGTGATTACAACAGACGGACAGACGGACAGACGGACATGTTTAGATCGTCTTAGAATTTTACGCTGATCAAGAATATATATACTTTATAGGGTCGGAAATGATTATTTCGATGAGTTACAAACGGAAAAACAAAATTAATATACCCTCCATACTATGGTGGAGGGTATAAAAATTGTAGAGTAACTTCTGGTAATGTGGACCATGCGTCAAATGTGGACCACCCCCCATATCTAAGAAAATGCTTGAAATATGCCAATGCCGCCTTGATAAATGTTTTCCTAATTAGTGAAAACAAACATCAAACTTGGTTTTTAATAAATAATTGCAATGTTGAAAATTTAGTAGGTGAAAATGTAGCTCTGATTGTAAAAGTGTGATTTGAAATTTTTTTAGCACAATAGTCGAACGATTTTGTAAAATAGTCGAACATTTTGTTTTTCTCGAATATAAAGAGGTTATGTGGTTTTCTTGTTTTCTTTAACAAAAATACGCGTTTATCTGTAATTACTTTCGGTTATTTTTAAATTTGTATTCATTTTTGAAGCCGATAATTATTTTTAAATAAAAATATTCAATGTCGGGTAATGTGGACCACTATAAAAAAGTGGGACATTTTCATGAGGACGAGTTCGAAACAAGGGCGCATTTAATATGCGAGGAGGTATTCAATCCTCTGAAAACTCGATATCCGAAATTATAGGTGCCTCGGTTGGATAATGAAGCAAGGACCTTCAAAATACCGCAAATGGGGTGGTACCCTTAAATGGGGGCAATTCCAAAACATGGACCCATATATTTTTGCATTCATTGTTACCCAAGAGTGCAATAAATTGAAATTTATCACAATTAATCCACAACCTACCTTTAACTTACTGATCCTCATTACCCACACATACTGGTCCACATTACCCGCCAAGTTATTTTTATATGCAGTTTAGAGTTTTTTGAAATATAATGCAATAACATTTTTATGGACAAATATATATAATTTTTGACCTGGAATATAATTAGCCAACAAATCTTCCATGCTGTGAAAACAATTTGTTTTTATTTTTTACCGTTGTTACGCCCACAATATCAAAAAAAGAAAATGGTGGTCCACATTACCCGAAGTTACTCTATCATCGCCTAAACGAAACGGTTGAAGCCTACAATTTTAAGTGAGGGTAGTTGTTGGTGTGTAGGCGTGAGATAAGGCTGGGTTTGCATATTCGAACTAGAAGGGAACTAAAAATGGTACCCTTTGTATTAGGCAAAAGGGAAGAGCTCGAATTTGGAATGTGGGTGACTGATGAAAAGTTAGAAAAATTTGCAAAAGAGTTTTGGAAATACGACCTCTAAGTGTACGAAAAGTACTAAATTTAGTTCAAATTATATTTATATTGAACAAATATAGCTAGAATCTTGAAATTTTTTATGGATCACAGGTTGGGAAGTAGTGTTGGTGGATGGAAATGATTTTTTTGAAATTCGTACTTATGTGTACGAAAAGTACTAAATTTGGTACTATTAGCATTATTTGAGCTTTTCCTGAAAATAGGAATTAGGTATACTATTGAAGTACAGGATTGAGGTAGCTTTATAAAATCGTACTTTTGTGTACGAAAAGTACTAAATCGTACTAAATGTGGTACAAATTGGATTTAGATAAACATATACAGCTGGAGTCTTAAAATTGCAAATTAAAAAGACTGTTGAGAATTGAGCAATAGAGACAGCTTTGAAAATTCATATTTATGTGTACGAAATGTACTAAACAGGACTAGATTTGGTACAATTTGGATTTGGGTGAACGGAGAGAGCTGGAAACCATAACATATACAATAATGGTTGCTGTTAGTGCGTAGAATTGAGATATGGAAGTATAGTACTTATGAAATGTGGGTACCGAGAGTACAGAATGGAAACAAATCTGTTACAATTTGGATTTTGGAGAACATATAGAGCTGGAATTCCGAAATTTAGATTTAAGATTCCTATTTGAAAGCAGGATTGATGTAGTATTAGAAATTCGTACTTATGAGTACGAAAAGTACTAAATGGTGATGAACTTTATGTTCAATGTAGGCAGAGAGGTGGAATTTGCCAATGTTGTTATGTATTTCATGGTACCCTTTGAAATAAGGATCCGAATCATCTTTGATATGCAATGTAGGTCCTTGTTTTAACACCTTGAAGTTTCTAGCGGTTGTCCAACCTAAGTTTCTGTAATGTGGTAATTAATTTGCATATTTTCACCTGACCCGATGTAAATTTTAATGTTCACCAGAAGATGGAGGATACTAAAAGTTCGGTCCGGCCGAGGTAACGACATTTTTAGCAGTTTTCAGTTAAGCTATTCGAGATAACTCCCTGGAAGGCGTGGTTTACCTTTTTAAAGCTATTTATCTTTGGTTTAAGTCTTGCGTTCAGATTGCACCTATAAACCTCAGCTATGTCGTTACTTGTTCAAGAAGTGTTGACTGCTACGGCCCCAATTTTTATAAGGACTACTTTATTGCCCAATATGCCTGATGAGCCGCTTAACCAACAGCGAAACGCGTCGCATAATGGTAGGAATGTAGTATCTCTCTGGTTTTCCTTTTCATTGCAACTCCCATCATGTAGCTCATATCGAAAGAGAAATTAATAAAAAACATTTACATGAATGATCCTTCGAAAATTCAGCTTGAGCCCGGCTGAGATTAGAACCCTGGTTCCCATGGCATCTGTTGATTGTTGTCCGGCGCCTTAGGGTTCAAAGCCACCTCCCTATTTTCCTAAGGTTGCACAATATGCAGTTGCATACCATTGAAGAAAAATATTGTAGTCTGTAGAAAAAAAAGTCCGTCACTACAAGAAAAATCTACTCTGAAAAGGAATGTTCTTGTGTGATGCCAAATGTCAAGGTTCGGACACGGTTGAATTTAATTCGTAAATGCAATTTCGCAACAATAGTCGACATAAATACAACTTATCAAGTAAATAAATTTGTAAGCCACATTGACCAATATGCCAGATGAGCCGCTTAACCAACGGCGAAACGCGTCGCATAATGGTAGGAATGTAGTATCTCTCTGGCTTTCCTTTTCGTTGCAAATCCGATCATGTAGCTCATCTCGAAAGAGAAATTGATAAAAAGACTACTTCATCTTTTGTTTGTTTTTTTCTTTTATGTGACAATTTAGGCTATTGAAAATTATAGATATTTTTCTGCTGAAGAAGGCTATAGGCGTGGATTTTTTTAAGAATATTTTTCACCCACCATCAAGGCTATAGGCGTGGATTTTTTTTTAAGAATATTTTTCACCCACCATCAAGGCTGTAGGCATGGATTTTTTTAAGAATATTTTTCACCCACCATCAAGGCTATAGGCATGGATTTTTTTAAGAAAATTTTTTACTCCCACCATCAAGGCTATAGGCGTGGATTTTTTAAAGAAAATTTTTCACCCACCATCAATGCTGTAGGCGTGGATTTTTTTAAGAATATTTTTCACCAACCATCAAGGCTATAGGCGTGGATTTTTTACAGAATATTTTTCTCCCACCCTCAAGGCTATAGACGTGAATTTTTAAAAGAATATTTTCTCCCACCATCAAGGCTATATGCGTGGATTTTTTAAAGAATATTTTTTACTCCCACCATCAAGGCTATATGCGTGGATTTTTTAAAGAATATTTTTTACTCCCACCATCGGGGCTATAGGCGTGGATTTTTGAGAATATTTTTTACTCCCACCATCAAGGCTATAGGCGTGGAGTTTTTAAAGAATATTTTTCACCCACCATCATGGCTATAGGCGTGGAGTTTTTAAAGAATATTTTTCACCCACCATCAAGGGTATAGGCGTGGATTTTTTTAAGACAATTTTTTACTCCCACCATCAAGGCTATAGGCGTGGATTTTTTAAAGAAAATTTTTCACCCACCATCAATGCTGTAGGCGTGGATTTTTTTAGGAATGTTTTTCACCAACCATTAAGGCTATAGGCGTCGCGGATTTTTTTATATAATATTTTTCTACGTATTGATTTGGCCAGCGCGCGCCATTTTTTCACAAAGTATTCCCACTATCATGGCTTATAGGCGCCAACTTTTTAAGTATCTTTTTCACCCACCACTACTGCGATAAGGTGTGGAGTTTCAAAGATATTTTTTCACCCACTATCATGGCTATGTGTGGAGTTTTTAAAGAATATTTTATCCGACGATCAAAGGTGATAGGCGTGAGTTTTCAGCATACGTAACTTCTTGTAGTTTAGAGGTAGTGACATAATAAGT